>NC_072010.1:55256151-55556151 GCF_027791375.1 Indicator indicator | reverse complement strand
TGTATCTCCCAAAACAGATGATTCCTGAAAGAATGATAAGGACCGCCTGTATGGACACATTACATTATGTTGGAAGACCCTATTATTAATGAGGTAAAACCTGATGTTCTGTAACAATCAATACACACAGTTAAAGAGATCTGTATAGGCTTATAACTGTTACAAATCCAATTATTTCACTAAATGTAAAAACAAGAGATAAAAATATGCTAAACAGTTCAAAATTCTTTGATGGAAGCTAAAACTAATTTGTGTGCTATAATATGCAGTCTTGCTGAATGCAATCATACGAACTGTGGCAATCTTGACCAGAGTTTAAAGGTATCCATTCACTGAAATGTTCATTAAGCATTATCTCAAGAGGCAGTTCTGTTTGCTAGAATGATCTTTTCTAATTAGTGAATTACAGAACCACATAAAAAAACCTTCAGCTGTCATCGCCTTCTGCTTACACAACATCTTTCTACTGCTTAAGAACAAAATTACTCTGTAAGTGAATCCTCCACTTCAAATAAGTGAAAAATATATTCCAGGAACGATCTAGCAGCTCCAAAGATGAATAAATAAAGATGAAGAATACCTTATGGGTTACTATGACCAGGTTTTGTTTTCTGTTTTTCAGAATCTTTTAATGGTAGCTATTTTGTTAAGAAAAAATACATTATTGTTGACATCTTATAATCTGTGTGAAATTGAGGTGACTTTCACGAAACAAAAATATCACCCATATACAGCTATGGTTAAAAATGACACAAAAACTCCCCAATCCCCAACACCCAACCCATGAAAGATAAAGAAACGGTCATTGTGGCCAGAAATCATGCTATTCAACCAAATACTCTTAGAAAAATAGTAACAAAATTTTTGTCTCATTTGTGGTTAACTCTTCTTTTGACCTGAAGAATTCTTGACAGGAGAATTATTGTCTCTTGTGTTCTTGTTGTCAGGTGAGGGACACAAGCTGGGGATATTTTACTGATAATTATTGATTTATCAGATTACTTCTGCCCATTGACAAAATAGTACTCAACTGACCAAAAAAAAAAAAAAAAAAAAAGCTTCTAGAAGAGTATTATTCCCATCTGCTGCTTGTGAAAGAGACTGATCTAAGCCTATGCATATGAAAATTCTGTTTGTACCAAGACACTTGTAAATAGACATGATGTATAAAGAACATTAAATGGTTCAGCAGGTTTATAGAATTAATTTAGGAGTAACGGTATATCTATATATCTATATCTATATGATCTCTATCTCTATCTCTCTATCTCTATCTCTCTATCTATCTATCTATCTATCAAATCATAGAATCATAGAAAGGTTCAGGTTTGAAAGGACTTCCAAACATCATCTAGTCCAGCCTCCCTGCAGTAAGCAGGGACATCCTCTACTATAGTGATCAGGTTGCCCAGAGCCCTGTTGAGCCTGACCTTGAATATCGCTAAAGATGGGGCCTCAACTGTCTCCCTGGTAACCTGTTCCAGTGTTCCTCTACTCTCATGTTAAAGAACTTCCACCTAACATCCAACCTAAATTTACTCTTCTCTAATTTAAAACCATTGCTCCTCATCCTATCGCTACAAGCCTTTGTAAACAGTCCCTTTACAGCCTTCTTGAAGGCTCCCTTCAGGTACTGGAATGCTGCTGTTAGGTCTTCCTAGATGCTTCTCTTCTCCAGGCTGAACAACCCCAGTTCCCTCAGCCTGTCCTCATAGGAGAGGTGTTCCAGTCCCCTGATCATTTTCATGGCCACCCTCCAGATCCGCTCCATCAGGTCCATGTCCTTCTTATGTCGAGGGCACCAGAACTGGGTACAGTGCTCCAGATGAGGTCTTACCAGAGCAAAGTGACAGAATCACCTCTCTACGTGTATGTGTCTGTATGTGCGTAGATAGATGTTCTGTCAGTCAGTGAGTATGCAGTAAACAAGAGAGCACAAAACTTCAAATATAGCCTTTAGGTTAAACAAGTTGACACTTCTGAATTACTGTTAGCCTGCAGATAAGTAATAGGTGTTTAGCTCAATAGGTTATCTGAGTGCGAACATCCAGCCTGTAATCTTGCCTGCACTGACTGTGAATACATCAATACACTGATGCCTGTTGCATCAGAAAAGCAAATACAGGAACCAACCAACCAACTGACCTCACAGCTCAGACAACAGCCATTCTTTCCATCATTATCAAGATGCACATCCCTTAACTGAGAAGACAGTGAAGGAAAATTGGTCACACCAAATTGTTTTCTGCATTACTTCAGAATAAATGCACAGTGACTCCAGAAAACACCGAACCACGACACAGTAGAAATGCTAAAATGAGAAGCTGATAAAAAACTACATGATCCATAAAACATCCTGAGAAAAAGGCTGACAGAAAAAGGAAACAGAGCTCTAGCAATGTAAAGGAGGAAGCTGAAGAACCTGGGGATCACACAGATTTTTATCGTCTCAGTTTTCACTTCCTGGGGCTGAGTGACAACTTACAGTGAAAATTAAGCTGGAGTACACCTCAAAAGCACAGTAGTGCTGAGCAAGTGTCACGCTTTGCAATTTTGAACATTCTTCTGACACAGACACTTTTACAAGGAACTGTGTTGATTCTCTTCTTAGAAATTCAGCAACTCCTCAGGAGCACTGAGTAACTGAGATTAGGAAGATAAGAGTCTCTGTTCACTTGAGCTGGTCAATACCTACATCAGAAGCATATGCATACAGGCAACTCTTCCTTCTGATCATCATCTGTGCTTTTTATATTTTAGCGAGTAACAACTACATGAAATTTTGAGGATGAAATATAAATGATATTCCAATAAAAACCATGTCACAGGTCAATAGCTTCATGGACATGGGAAAAAATAATGAATTGCTTGACTACTAATGTTTAGTTTGAACTAAATGAGGATATTGTTCAGGTCAGTTAAAGTGCTACTGTATCTTCACCTTACACATTCTTGAATTAGTAGTTACATAGCCTTAAAACAAGTATTTTAAGAGAAGCTGTTTTGGCAGTCTGAAATACTGCACTGTTATGCAGGGTTATATAAAAGAATGTATAATACTTCCATAAATGACATAATTTCCAAATCTTTTTGATCTTCTTATCTGTTACCTGTTGCTGAAGATAATTTAGTGTAAAGCACAGCTTTACAGTGAAAGTTCTTGTCCACTAGTGGCCATTCCCCTAATTTTCAGAACTTCAGAAATAATGAAGAGGAAGAATGGAAAAACCATTACCCTTTCTGAGTTAAAGGTTAAATGTGAAAATATTTTGGATAAACATGGCCTTATTAAGTGTTTACTTTTACAATAGAATTTGTAATCATTTCCTTGTTTGTCACATGCACATTCATGGTATTGCAAAGGATTTCATTAAAGCTGCTTGAATGTTGGGAATGGTTCATAACTTCACAAATGATAAATCCTGTGAAAAGATTGCACTAGTGAACTAAATTTCAGAAACCATTCTCTTCCTCTCCTCCTATATGGCATCAGCCATGGTATTTCTGGTGTAGCTACACGCAGCACTTAATTTGCTAATAGCTTAGTATGTCTTTTGTTAAAATCAAAATTGTGTTGATAGCTGAACCGTTTCATCATTTATAGTGCTTAACTGATAGTTCATTTTTCTGTCTATGATGTGGATTATTCCAGCAAGCTGTCTCTATGACACTGCTGAAGCACTGCTAGAAGGACATTTCATTCTTCTGTCCCTCCTGAAAGTCAATACATTTTGAGACAAAGATGCACCAGATTAGATTTCTTCCATACAGCACTCCTACAGCATGATTTATGCCCTCACACTGTTCTTTTAGTTTTTAAAGGTACTTGAAAGTACTTTTCTTTAAAGCAGAAGACCTATCACCTACTCATGCATGCAACTTTCCTCTTTTGGGGGTTTCTTAATATGAAGATCAGAGATGGCTTTACCCAATTCAGAGAGGGCAAAAACCAGAAGGGGCTTGCTGTTATTCTTGCTTTCCCCATAATTCTCTTCACTGGATCTTATCAGTAAAATAAATAATTTAATCAAGGCAACTACTATGATGAATCAAGAAGCGTTCTTCTACTTCTCTGCTCTTCCCTGGTGAGACCAGACCAGGAATACTGCATCCAGTTTTGGGCTCCTCAGTTCAAGAGAGACAGAGAACTGCTGGAGAGAGTCCAATGGAGAGCCACGAGGATGATTAGGGGAGTGGAGCCTCTCCCCTATGAAGAGAGACTGAGAGCCCTGAGGCTGTTTAGTCTTGAGAAGACTGAGAGGGGACCTCATCAATGTCTATAAATATGTGAGGGGTGGGTGTGAAGTGGAGGGGGCCACACTCTTTTCAGTGGGGCACAGTGGTAAGACAAGGAACAATGGCTTCAAACTAGAACATAGAAGATTTAACCTCAACGTGAGTAGAAACTTCTTTACAGTGAGGGTGATGGAGCCCTGGAACAGGCTGCCCAGGGGGTTTGTGTAGTCTCCTTCTCTGGAGACTTTCAAAACCCACCCGGATGCGTTCCTGTGTGGACTATCCTAAGTGATCCTGTTTTGGCAGGGGGGTTGGACCTGATGATCTCTTGAGGTCCCTTCCAACCTCTAATATACTGTGAGACTGTGATAAAGGATGTTTAAACACAGATATCTACATAGAAAAGAAGTCATAGTCCCTGTTTCACTTTTCAGATATTTTTCTGCTGATACCCTTTCAGTATCCTTCTAGTACAGATTTAACTGTTTTCCTCACATGATTTAAATTTTACCAGATACATTATACACTATTTGAAAATATAGTCTCCTGGGATAAAAGTGGAATTTTCTTTGAAGACAAGCAAGATTTAAACAGCAGGCACAGAGGCAATAGTCTTGGTCCCTACCAATTTAACAGTATATTCCATCCAATAAATTCTATTTCAACTCAATTCAGACTTAATTAAAAATGTAAATAGTAGTAGATATTTTAATGGACTTCTACAGTGATTAAACTTTAAAGGACTGATTATTTTTGTTTTTATAGTAACAGGACTTGCATTTCTTATTTTATTACAGTAAGTAAAAAAAAAAATAGAAGACAAAGACACTACTTCCAACAGCTAGTGTCCTATGTCTGGAAAGAATCAGCATCTCATTAAGGTAATTACTGTTCTCATTTGGGATCCTGATAAGCTCTTAAATAGTCTGTCATTAAGATATATACAGCACATCTCTTTAATAAGATCTCTTGATTTGATGAAACCCTTATTAATTCCATCAAAGGTCCCAGAAGAACACCTCCATTTTTCGTGAGTGTTCTGTTCAAGATTACTCTGGTGTCATTGACACTACTTTTTTTTAATAATTAGGCTTGCATGCAGACTCCTTTTCTTGAATTTTCGACAGTTTAACAATGGTGTGTATGTACCAATGGGATGTATCTCCCTTTATAAAAGCAGCTGCAAGCATAAAAATGGTGCATTTATTTTTTAATTTTATTTTTAAGACTAAGTTAGTACCAATCTGATTAATCTCGGGGTATCCAAAAATGAGAAATTGGTTTTATAGTAAAAGCGTGCCATACTTAAAAAAAAAAACTCTTTTCTGAAATTGTTTATTTCCAACAGGCATATCTTTTGTTCCTCTGGTTCTGCTATGCAATAATTGCACTGTGCTGATAGTTTGTAATGAGAAGAATAAAATACACTAGTACATATACTGAAGTTTGGATTAAGAACAGGTGGGTACCTCCTTTGTTGTCTGATGGGAGAAACAGAATGCACTAAGCACTACATCCCAGATAGAGCCCTATTATCTGCAGTTAAAAATGATTGCTTGATTTATAGGGAGTAGGAAAAAGTAAAAGCTTGAATAGATAAATATGAACCTCTTACTGATGTTAAAAGGAGAAGGAGCCCTCTGACCCACTGCCACAGCTGTGATGCATGGAAGTGGTAAGCTGTCTGAGAGCTGTCAGACAGACTTGATAGAGGCCATGAACGTTGGTCTTTCCTGAGAATCAGGCTGCTGGTGCATGTCTTAGTAACTAAGCAGACAGTGAAGTTTGCCCACCCCTCCCATGCACATAAACTCCTCATTTTTAAAATTGCTATAATTTCAATTCATGGTTGGCACCCAGCATATCCTAAAAAAGACTATTAAGAATCACATGCAGAGTATTATTGAAAATCTGGCCACTTCTCTGTGTACTCTAAAAAGTCTAGGATTGTTCTAAATATAGTCACCTTGTGAATCAAATTCCTGTGTTATATAAAGCTTAAAATGTTACTGAAAACAGGGAGAGCATGTGAAAATATATAATTCCTCCAGGTTGTTTAATGACAAAAGTGCTCTGGGAAAATACTAGAGAAAAAGCACAGTCCGAGAAGTTTTTATAGTAACTGTGATTTAAAAATGAATTAAAAGTTACAATGTGTTCAAAGCAATTTTAGACACCATTAGTCCAGACAATATTTGTGGAGTTCTGCATGGAAAGATCTTATTTTCTTATTGCCTGCCATTCTGAGGTACTTTTGTGTGCAATGAAAATTTTCCTCATCCTTTTCTTCTATTTTTTTTAACCTTTACTTTTCCTTCAAAAAATGCCTCCAAGAAGAAAAATGTTGATATGTCCAATATTTTGTCAATATATCTAAGATAAGACACTTTCTAATTCTCATTATTTTTGTTCATTCTGCTTAACTTCTGAAGGGTTATGACTCATGGAAAAAGGGGTAGATAATTCAGAATGTGGAGGAGAAAGACAATCTGCCAATCTGACACAAGTGAAATCTGGAAGAACTGTGTAAATATGTCGCAGTCAACACGTTTGTCCATCACTTTTGCAGCCAAGTATTCCCACTTTATAGTCTGAGTGGCAATACCTCCATACCCACTGAGAGATCTAGGATCTATTGCAAATGTATGTGGTGGAGGTTTGCTTTAATTGCAAAGCAGTGGCAATCACCATGGTGCTGTTAAAATCATTATGAAGGATGGGTTTAGATGATTCCACTAACCCTGAAGCAAATTATGCCAGATATCCTGATAACTAAAGCAGTTCCCAGAGGATGAGTACATTAGCTTGTTTTCTCAGTTCTCTAGGGCTCACTCAAATGAAGAAAAATCTGTTCAAATTCTTCATCTGCCAAACAATTAAGGGAGCCTACTGTATATGAACTAGTTCAACTTTTCTAGTATTCAGTGCTATTTATTCTCTTGAATTCTTTACTGTTCCTAAGCATATTGCCACAATTTAGAAGAAAAAAATTAAAACCAGGCAAATTACAACTAGTAATAGAAACAATCTTTGCGATGGAACGTTGTCTCTAGTAATTCATTTGCAAAATCTTATACTAAATTAGAATGGAATTGCTCAGTTGCTTTCATGTTGCTAGGCTCTGTCTGAGCATTTGCTCTTTTGCTATTGTACTTTTGGGTTCAATTTTTACTTCTAACAGCCATACCAAAACAGCATCAAAGACATTAGAAAGTTACATTTTTAAATGAGAGCCCCAATATGCCTTTTAAAATTTAAATTAATATGAAACATATATATATATAAGTGTAAATAGTATATATGATAGAAAAAAAGCCACCTCCAAATAAATTACTGTCTCATTTTTTTAAAGAATTTTATGATTTTTCAGATTTGTTAAAGATATGTTTTTACATCTGTGATTGATGCATGGACATGACATGGTATACAATCATTGTATATATATGAAAATTATTGTGTGGTGTACAGATTTCTTCTGCTTTGCTGAGGCCATAGATTGGACTACAGGTTTGGTGCCCTAATTGTTTAAGCAAATTAGTAAATTAATCTGGTATTAATTAGTCTTAGAACAAGATATCTTTTAAAAGGGAAAAAAATAGGCTTGAAAGTATCTGAGGACCATCTGGAAATAGCAATAAATTAATTTCTTTCTTATTTATTTAAATAGCTAATTGTACTGGGTCTGGATGGGATGGAGCTTTTTTTTTTTTTTTTTTTTTTTTTTAGTAGCCACTTGTGTGGTGTTGCATTTTGGATCTGAGACTAAGCCAGTGTTGCTAACACACCAATGTTTTGGCTGTTGCTGACTTTCTCCACTCCTCATTCTGCCCCTCTGTGAGTAGGCTGGAGGTGGGGAAGGAGTTGGAAGGGGGCACAGACAGAACAGCTGAACTGAACTGACCTAAGGGATATCCCATACCATATAACATTGTGATCAGTGATACAGCTGTGGGGCTTTGTCTTGAAGGTGGCCAAAACATGGAGACTGTCTGGCATCAGGCTGCCTGTGGGAGGTGGTGAGTGATTGCCATTACAAGAGTCACTGATTTTTTACCTTCTTGTCTTTAACTTGGTGCAAAATGTTTCTCACTTTTGCTCTTCTGAATCTTTCTGCTGTCCCACTGAGGAAGGAAGGTAAGGGTAGTGAATGAGCTGCTGTGTGGGTTCTTAGCCGCTGGCTGAGGTCAATTTACAACATGAATTAATATTAAACTAAGGATCCTATAAATGCAAAACCACATTTTTTTAATGGGATCACAAAACTTCCTAATGGATAGCTCTCTTTTTAGACACATATGACCTATAAATTCTAGGACTCTAAAAGTAAAATAAATGCAGTTAAACTCCTGCTTCTTGAGAACGGTAAAGGAAATTAAAAGTTCAGGTTTAGTTTGGCAAACAATTCAGAATTTGCAACACTGGATCTCTGGACCCACTTATTTTTAATTAAAATGGGGATTTTGACATTAAATACAAGCTCTACTTGGAAAAGTTCAAGAGTGATGACAGTGTACCTTTGAAAAGAATTAATTTACAGGTTAAAGAATAAATATGTATTAGAACTAAGGAAATGCAGTCAGGGATGGAAAGATAAATGTTTCTGAAACTATACTGTGTTGCAATTATAGTAACCTAACAGCTCTATTCCCTTTAGCCCAACACTCCGTGCTAGAGTTAGTTTATTCCTATTAGGAAAATAAGCATTACATGGATAAAACAAAGCGGTGTCATGTTACTAGGAACTTTATAAACATTACAACACTTTACTTCATTTTGGACTGCGTTTTACAACAAACAAAAGAGGCTTTTGGGAAATATTAGTGGTGAGTCATGAAACACCAGGTGTTACCAGCACTTTGATTTTGGTTTCAACAGTTTGTCAATATATACATTTGATGCTGCCAGTACTCCTGATTTTTCCAGCATTCATGACTTACTGGCGCTTCAAAATAATGCACACAGTCATAGCTACAAGTTGGTTTCAGGAAAGTACTTGTTGGCATACTGGCAATTTTTCTAAGTCAAGAAACACAGTTTGCTTTTATAAAACTTAGAAGCATTAGGCTTCTGCCCTCCCCCCTGCAGCTCCCCAAGAGTAAAACCTTTTAATTTTGAAGTGAGGTTGATTAATGCACATTAACAAACACACATGGTAATCTGTGAAGCTATTTTAATGATTTTTGCAATTGAAGTAAGCATTCTTCAGACTCACCTTGGTTACAATACAAAGTCTATCCCATTAATGTCATTAAGCATTTAAATTTTAGAAAGATATTCCAGGTTTGTCACCTAAAGCCCATGAGTGTTTTACAGCCAGAGAAAGGGTAATAGCAATTTTTCTCCCAAAAGTTTTTCTTCTTTTCAGTTTTTCCATCCCAAGACAGGCCAAGAATTTAGTTTGGACACTGCTCTTAATTTCTGTGGCTATGAAATGAAGCATGAGCTATGTTTGCCAGTGATTGTAAGAGAATGGTTCCATAACTCAGTGGCAGCTTCCAGAAATCTATTAAAAAATAATTTTATTTATTTTACAGATATGCAAGGGGCAAGTTGATACAGTCATAGAACATCTGCAAGGAAAGTGAAAAGCAAAACAAAAACCAAAACAAAACAAGACAAAATAAAGAGAGAAATTGCCCATTGTGGAAGGGAAAGTAGGTAGAGAACTAGTAGCGATACAAAGGAGGTATGCAACGCTGCCAGTACTGGAAGGTGGGGTTTGCAACTTTCCAAGGGAATGAAGACAAATGACCCAGAGAGGCTCTGTTTCAGGAAAAGAGCAATCTGATCTAACAAACCATTTGCTTACTTTGAAACTTAACAGCCTACTTTGTGACCTCACTAGAAGAATACTTGCGTCTACTGCTCAGGTCTATGCTAGACCTAGGAAAGTCGTAGCAAGTGAAGAATTCAGCACATTCAAGCTGCAATAAGGAGTAGCACAGCCCCAAATAACAAAATCCCTTTGCCTGTCTCTTTCTGAGCCTTTCCACCCACATTTGTGTCTATCACTTCTCAGTGCTTCCCATTTATGATTATCACTCCTTCCCACAGTAGTCTGTCATTTATTGTTAGCACCAGAGAAAACAGTCAGGCATAAGTTTTGCTTATACTATCATTTAATTTTACTTTTCTCTACTTATTCTAGATGCAGTATCAAACATCTGCAGGATAGAAGATATACTTGGACTTTTCATACAAATGGCTGAAGAGAATAAATGAAAGTATACTATCAAATCAAGTTGTGATGAACTGACCTGTACTATCATACCTGAAAAAACACGATCTCTTCACTGCAGAGTATTCACATTTATGTGTGTTGACTTGAAAAATCTCTCTGCAGCTCTCTAAAGGCATGGTTCTCTTTATTTTCCTTTTATGTAGAGCTATGTTATGAAGTATTAAAGCTGCAAAGGCAAGACCTTGAAAATCAGGAAATTTCATAATTCAGGTTATGCATAAAGCTTTAAATGTACTGCTGCCCCCTGTGCAGATGTGGTATGACCACTTTTAATGCAATGCCCACATATTATTTTTCTCAAAGGAGTCCTGTTTCATTTAATGGTTTAAAATTTTGGTGAAATTATAATTCATTCTTTTACAAGCTTTTTAGACCCTCACTCAAGAGCCTGGAATCCTGTGACCAATCATTTAATCTGTAATATTACCTTACGTATTTCATAGCTGGAGAAACAGAGAAGACTTTTGAGGGCAACATATGGGCTCAGCAGTAAATGAAAGTTATAATTCAGGATTATCTAACTGCCAGGCATGTGTTCTGACATTATAGATTTCTTTCAAAGATGAAGAAAATAAGGATTTTCAAACCAGGTCAGACTATAAACCAGCATCCTGTCTCTGACCTTGGGAAGCCAACAGGGAAGCCTGTGAGGATAGGACAAGCCTGTAGTAATATAAATACATTGTATTTATAAATATTATAATATTTTCTAGATAATCTTTCAGCTTCAAATGATGTCTGACTCTTTGGCTTTCTATGTGGTGGGTTTTTTTCAGTTAATAGCCCTCAATTTTCTTTTATGAATTGATCATAACCTACTTTGATAACATGCAATATCTTAGGCATTAGCCAGGGGAGCCAAGTTTGTGTGTGCTCTTTAGTTCTGTAGCAAAACCCTGGAAATATGCTGGTTTACATGATTTCTGGGCAGAATGATGGGGAAATTGTCACCTACAGGTAAGTGGAAATTTTCTGTGAATTTCCAGAGCTGGCCAGAAAGAAAGACCTTGGTGAACCTGAGATCAAAATCTGTATTAACCAAAAAAATTATAAACTTGAACCAATGTTCTGGCACCATGGACAGGAACCATCCCACTAAAGCTACTGGAATAGAAACAAACACCTAAAAAAGGACCAAACTAGTACATTTACTTGATGTTTTTATTTGCTGTTAATGGCTTTTCATCATTTGGTGTCTCTCTTTCTGGGACTAGGAGATCAGTTGGGGTCTGGACATTAAAAATCAAGACATGTTTTTTGTTGGGGATTGTTAGCCTGGATGTTACTGAATGCAAATTACTGCTATCACATGAATGCTATCACATAGTTACTGCATTTGAATGTAGCTGGTTAAATGCCCTTAGAACAGTTCTGATGCATAGAAATTGGTGAGTTAGTGCAACTATTGCAATACTGGTATGTCTAGCACATCTACTCAAAGACTTTCTTTCCTCTAAATTGCCTACTGAGTTTTGTATTGAAGCTTTCTCAACTGATAAAAGAAATAAAGCAGGGCTGCTAAAGATTGTCATTGGTCATATTGGCTTATTTTTTGGAGTATCTCCCACCCTCTGAATGGCAAGAGACACTCCTTTGGAAAAAATATCTGATTAAAAAAGGTAGGAAAATTCAGGTGGCTTGAATAACTTAGTTTGACAACTGCCACCTGATACTTCCCATTTTGCAACTTGCAAAATGTCTTTTATGCTTCTATACTTAGGTGTTTCTTTTTCAAATAAGAACAAAGGTGAAGGAATTGATTTAGGGATGAGCTCCCCAGATCCGGACACCAGAGATCTCTGTTGGGCAGTAAACCCTGGGAGCAAAGTGCAGCTGTGTGAAAGAAAACACAGACAGATTGGCTCCCTAGAAGACCACTGTGACCTGTAGGGTTATATGGTGACCCAATAACAAGAACAAAGCAAAGCTCGGGACAGAATTATGGAGTTCCCTTATCTCTTGCTTGACGGGTGCTTAAGCCTTAGGAAAAATATATGCGTTCGTGTGATACTTTCTCTCTGTAGCCAATCATGAATTTACAACTGTAGTATGGACATGCCAATGACCGATTACAAGCTGCCTTCTGATGTTATGTTAACTATATAAAGAAAAAGCTTTGTACAATAAATTGACACTTGGCTTGCATCAGGCCTCGTCCCGTCTCTCACATCGCAGTACAAAGGTGAATGCAAACGCTTTTGTGTTCAACTACAACAGCATTCCATTGTGTAATGGTTAAAAAACATTTGGACTGTAAACCGTGACTCTGTCTCTTTCAGTATTGCAAACAATGACCTCCTCATCTTGTTTACCATTTTCCTTTTGTGGCAAGCTGAAACATGAAATAAAATGTTTTTATTTTCATGCAATACTTATTTTGTACTACTGGAAAAATAAGCAATGCAATAAGGGATGATGTGCCAAGCAGTTACAATGCTTCCTGCCATAGGTTTTCAAAGAAGTGGGTTAATCCATGCTAATCTGGTTCAGTGCTTTGAAAACTATTACACACTTTTTACAGCCCATTTTCCATCCCTGCTAGTATTGCAAATGTCCTCCACTGCATACATGCTTCCATTTTATTGCATCTGTTGGCAAATTTAAAGCAAATAAAAAGATATAATTATGTTTGATTAAGGTAGCTCAGTGGGATATTTGTGTCATCCAGTTCAGTGTCTACAATTTTTTTTCAGTTTCATAAAAGGGATAAATAGATCTCAGAAGGTGCTGTGTGCTCCACTCTGGAGATCTAGTTTGTTCAATTAAACCGAGACAATTGCAGTATTATAGAAAAATGGGAGAGGTGTGGATACATCAGGTGGGTGACTCCCCAAGACCTGAATTACCCCTCAGAGATGCCCATCTGTTGCTATTGATTATAGAAAACATTTAAGTTAACTACAAGATAAACCCAGAGATGCCCATGTTGCTATTGATTATAGAAAACATTTAAGTTAACTACAAGATAAACCAGACTCTGCCGGTTTGTATATCTATTGGGTGCAGGTGTCAAGGTGTGGCTGGCAGAGGTGGCCTCTGTGGGAAGTGGCCAGAGTCTGCCCCAAGTCAGACACAGCCATCTCCAGCTGATCCACCATAGGGCACAGCTGAAACTCTCAGTCATGATGGAGGCACCTTGGGGAAAGTGTGTTTATGAAATGGTAAAAATGCCAGAAACGCAGAGGAGGAGGGAAAAACAGAGTGAGAAACAGCCCTGCAGGTGTTACGACCAGAGAAGGAGGGTATGGAGGGGATACTCCAGGTGTTGGAGCAGAAATTCCTCTGCAGCCTATGCGGGACCCACAGTGGAGCAGGCTTTTTTCTTGAACAACTGCAACCCATGGAGAGTCCTCACTGGAGCAGAGTAAACACATGAGAGGGAAGTAGGGGTCTTTGTCTTGACCTGTGAGCTTTCTTATCCTACTTTCTCCTTCATTATGCTGAGTAGGAGTGAGTGAGTGGCTGGGTTGGCGTCTGGATGCTGACCAAGGTTAATCCACCCCAGTACCTGAATTTAACAGGATGATGTCAAGTTGGAAATGTGCAAGACAAGGCATGCCAGCATCAAATATATGGAAAACATTTGCATTATTGGTCTGAAAATGAAAACCCTGTGCCTACGACTAAGACATGCACTGCATCATTTTAATGTTTCTGATTTAACCACAATCAGGAAACACAGCAATCCTATTCTTCTTATAAGACATTTACATCTACCATTAAAGCTGTTCTTGTGACGTTCCACTGAACATCACATATGCCATAGTTCAAAGCTGCAATAAAAAATTGGCTGAAATCATAAAGATAGAAGATTGACTTTGTCAGTTCCTAAGTGTTTGAATTTTCCTGAAAAACTTTATTCAGACTACTCGTACATAAATATTAGTCATAGCATATTAGGAGGAAAAGCAAAATAAGAGTTGGTGGCACAGTTGGGCACATTTTACTTATAACTGACTTTTAAATTTTACAATCTAAATAACTAAGATATAACCAGAAGGACAGCAAAGATCACGAAGGTAACCACAGACTTTAATCATGAAGACTAGAATATAAAAAGAAGACCCTATCTCTAGTCTAGGTTACTCTTTCTCTCCAGGTTTCCAAATTATCTGTCTCTTTTTTCCTTTTAGTAATGATATATGTTCTTCTGTCAATATTTGTACTAGATGAAAGGCATACTGACTTTGGAACTGCGGTGTGTTAGCAGATGCACAATTAATCTAGTCATGTTTCCTTTCCCTAACTTTCCACGATAACCTTGACAAAACACGTTGTTGTTACCATGTCCCTCTGTCCGTCTTATTAAGTATGGACTGAGTTACAAGTGACAGTGCTGTGATAAGATATGCTTTGTGATAGAAACATATGAATATTGAAACAAGCTATTTTAAGTGCTCCAGAAACAGTTATTTCCTTCACCTATTTACTGTTAATTAAAGATGCATGTACTTACAAGGACATTTATCATCATGATCATCATGCTACTAGCAAAGAAATCCCTCACTGCGAGAACTGTACCCTCACTCATCAGTTCCTCTTGGGAAAATTTGAGGAGAGACTACTAGAAAAAGGAAGAATATTAATTCCTTATGGCATGTAAATCTTAATGATTTAAACAATGTCATTGCTTCATATTGGAATCCTCTTGAAACCTCACGTCACTTTTCACCAACAAAGAGCAAAACCACCATGTTATTAAACTCTTACAACTAATGGACTTCAGTCCAGTCCCCCACATCTGATGTAAGTGCCCTTAACAGAATAGACATTGGTACAGTTACACTGAGACTTGCATCTTCCCAAAATAATTTCAGTTGTGATGAACTAATATTCCTTGATTATTTTAAAACAAACAAACCAACAGCAACCATTCGTGCTGTATTTTCTACACAATTCTCAGCTGTGTATAGTGACAAATGACACTGTGGAGTGCTGTGATGGACAAGATGGGGTTGCAAATGCTCTGCCTTACTGCAGATTTCTTGAAGTCACTTCCGTGGCAAGGATGGAAAAACAAAGATCCTTTCTCCTCAGTATTTCTACAATCCTAGCTTTAGGTCAGCACTTTTAATGCCTTATCTTCCTGGGATTGTTTTTGCCATCAGAATGGAAACAGGACTGAAAGCACCACAATCTTTTACTTAAAAATAAGTAATTTATTTGCAGTGGCATAAGGCCATGGAAGATATACCTAAGTGTGTGCATCAACATATGGTAGGAATCAGTAATTGTGTAGAATTCTGTAAAGGTTTTATTGCTAGTGTGCCACTTGTGAGTTATGCAGGTCATCCCAAACAAGCCGCAAAACAACTCTTACCGCAACATGAGCTATTATATTTCAGTCATGCCACACAGAGTATATCAAAGTAACAGCATTAAAGAAAAAAAAATCCTAGCAAGCTTTTAAAATAAAATGTTATTGAAACCGCTTCTATGTGACCCTCCACCTGCAAGGTGAATTGTCTTGGTTGCCCATAAATCCCAAAGATTTAAGGAATTCTGTGTCTTGGTTAGACTATGCACATATTTAGTGAAACTATAATGTTGTTTAATTTTTTTAATGTTCACTACCTTATCTTTGTTGCACAGTTTAGCTTTTAAAATGTGTAATTATTTATCTCCATTCGTAATGAGAGAAAACTCTACTTTGAATCCCCATAAATCAAAATTACTTTTCTGCCATGCTGTTATTTGTAGTTAGGCTTTAAATTTCACTTGCTGCCTTGAGCTAAAATATATGTGAAAGGAGGTGCAAGTTCATCTACACAGGATATTAACATTTATACAAAACAGGAACCAATTCTATCCATATCACACTATGCTTCCAGTCCTATGGTATTAATAAATGATGCTTACACACTGTAGTTATATCAAAACCTATTAAAATGCCAGGGATCACTTAAACAGGGCTTTTATGGTTAATCAGGAAATTTAACATTGATTATACTGCATCTGCTTTTAAATAAAGCAAATGAAATTTGCCCAGTTAAGAGTCATGATCAATCCCTTTGGGACAGTGAGGGGAATTAACATATTTAATTACCCTGTGATGGATTCTTTTTTTCACTTGCTTAATATTTAAGACATCTTATATTACTGCAATAGGTGACTACTTGTGTTATGAACTGCACAGGAGTCCTGGTGTTCCTGTGATGAAGGGGACCACCTTTGTTTCACACTGATACAGGATAAGAGATTCTTTTGTTCTAGGTTTTTTTTTTTAATTGATACCTAGATTATGAGGAAATTTTTTTTTCACTATGAGGGTGATGGAACACTGGAACGGAGGGGCTGTGGAGTCTCCTTCTCTGGAGATATTCAAGATCCACCTGGATGTGTTCCTGTGTGATCTGGTATAGGTGATCCTGCTCTGGCAGGGGGGTTGGACTAGATGATCTTTTGAGGCCCCTTTCAACCCCTAACATTCTGCGATTCTGTGATTATGCACTTCATGTGGGAGAATGTCCAAAAAGTGTTAAAATGCTAGTAGGCAATGAGGCGCAAGGTTGATTAAGGAATGGACAAACTTAACCCAGTTCCAGGTTTCCAATTTTATCACCCCTCTCCAAATCAAACCCCAATTTGGACTTTTGCCTAAGCTGCAAATGTTTCAGTAATGCCTCTATGTTTGCAGTTATGGAGGTGTACAGAAGCAAACCCAAGGCTAGGACTAGGGGCAAATTCATCTCCTCTATGTGCTGCAGGAGTATCTTCAGGGCTGCTTTTGGGAAAACTGGGATTGTTCTTGTGAAGGAGTTTACATACCCCCTGAAACCCACACTCGGTAAGCGCATGGGTTATCACAGAGCACTAAGCAGCACCTATTTGCTTTTGCAGTGATCTTACATGACCAACACTGTGCTGAAAAGATGGCCCACAGTCCTTCCTAGAAGGGCAGATACAGAATTTTAGGAAGAAGCTGAGGATCTGTCACAGTCTGTGCATCAGGAATGGGTTTTTGTCCATCCCAGGAGTCAGCAGCTCAGGTACATTGTAGATGTGGAGGTAGTTAATGAAACCACAGCCATAAGACAGGCAAGTGTGCTAGTTCAGCCCATGGCCCTGCTACCTCTGGACCTCACTGCAGATCCTGCTTCTCCGGAGATCTTTCTGTGTTGAGCCCTAGGTTGTGGCTTCTGGTCCTATTGTTCATTGGTTTTACCCCACTCTAATTCAAAATAGGGGAAACTGTCTTTTCCCTTTTATGAACTTCTCTGTTACGTGAATACCTCCTCTATGCAAAAAAATTCTTAGACAAGGAGAAGGGTCTGGAGTTTTTTGTCGGTAATTATTTCTGGATTATTAATTACCATTAATTACCATGTAACATCAAGATTAAAATGCATTCTAAAACTTGACACTTCAACCTTATTATCTTACAACAAGAGTATGGTAGTTTCTAACAATACTATTTATCAAAGGTAAACTGCTTATTAAGACCTTCTAATTATTAAGGTAGTGTAATTAATCTTCAGTAAAATTCCATTAGAGAGATATTAGCCCTTGAGAAAACTGCTTCTGACTCTTATGAACTTGACCAATTCTGAAATCTCCTTTCTCCTGTTGTGAGTTACCTGTATTCAAATCTGCTTTCTTGACACTTCAGGGAAAAAAAAAAAAGTTTTAAGTTAGTTGTTCATATGCCAACGGTGTGTTTAGGTCATGTAAATGCTAATCTTTTTTTTTTTTTTTTTTTTTTTTTTTTTTGTAACAATTTTATTCCACAAGAAGACAATTCAATGATAGGGAAGATAATTCAGAAATCCATCAGAGGGCACAATATTTTCCCCACAGTATACTTCTTAGAAACACTGTTCTCCCTCTAATTTGCCTCTTTGCTGAATCACCTGGATGTCATCCTTCTCATTCTGTTCCTGTTTTCTGTATGCAGATGAACTTTTTATTTCTTAAGTCCATCCAGACATTCTGCATAAGCCTTGGTCTCACCTGAATTTTGAAATGTTGATGTTTTACCATATATGTTCGTTTTGTCTATGTCTGTACTGTTGTACTGGAAATGCCTTCCTTTTCTAGGTGTGTAACTTACTTGCTTACACTGGGATAGGACACAACACAGACCTGCAGCACTATCCACTCCTTACCCTCAGAATAATGTGTTCTGACCTGCCTCTTAGGCTGCTTGGGGGCCACTGGCTGTGGGACATGGGTGTATTCATGAGTGTATTCACCTTCCTCACTGTATTGACACAGACTAGATCACTTAGCTCACCTCCTCTCTTCTTTTCCCACACGCCAGAAAAGGACATTGCTCATCCTAAGATGCAAAAAAGCCCCAAACCAAAACAGTAAAGGCTTTCACTATCATCAAACAGGGATCCCATCTTTGAATGTGTTTAAAGCTCAAGACAAGGTTACTCTTTATGTACTTTCTCTGCTTTGCTTAATTGACTCACTCAGGGCTGTATTGTAGCCCAAGACAACAGAGAGACACTAAGATGAAAAGATACTCCACTAGGCTTCTTGGTTGATGTATTAACGCTTGCCTGTGTCACATAGAGACAAGGGAAACTTACTTGGTAGCCTTTTCTATGCAAAAAGAAAATAGTAGATTTTTTTTTTTCTCTTAAAACATTATGTCTGGGTGAAAGAGTGGAAATAACTTGTCTTGTCTACAAAAGATGGAGTGAGTTCCTTTATCCCATATGAACTGTGACCTTCAGAATCACACCTACTCTTTTAAAGATTTGTTTCGCATAGCAACAGGTTATTCAACACTGAGCTAAAATTCTTGCTTTCAATTTCTTTTGATTTTTCTCCCATTATCCAATTTCTCCCATATCCTGCATTTCTCTCACTTTACTCCAGCATTCAAAGGATGTCCTCATCTGTACTTGCTAGCATTTAACAGGGCACTCGACATTTCTCAAGCTCATCACCTTCATGCCTTTCTAAACCTCATCAGATTTTTTTCCCCTTCACATATGTCTCCTACTATCCTGATTCAATTTATTCCTTAGAAATTATCCTACAAATGAATGTTGTTTACTCACGCCAAACTAACTCTTCAAGAGCTTTCTGCACTTTTTGGTACATACTTTTCTGCATTGTTAAGATTAGGGTTTTTTTTTAATAACGTTGATCTAAAATAGTAAAAAGCTGCATTACTCTTTTTTTTTTTATAACAAATTGAACATTAAAATTGTCTTTATTATTAAGGGTTATTTTAATAACATTGTACAGAATTAATTTCCTGCTCAGAGAAGAAACAGAAAATTGAAATAACTCTATTGCAAGAATGTGTATCTTGTTTTTCAGCTGACTGAAAATGCATCGGGGGTTTTATCCAAGAACATAGTTTTCAAAACCAACACATAGCAATCATTTTTAATTTGCCTCCATTGTGGAAATATATTATAATAATAAAATCACAGAATTACAGAGTGATAGGGGCTGGAAGGGACCTTGAAAGATCATCCAGTCCAACCCCCCTGCCAGAGCTCTGCCCCTACCCCTTCTAATAAATATTAGAAGGCAGGGAGAGAGGTGGGGTGAGTTGTCTGCAATTACAATTCAAGCTCTATTTCATTATGGATATCTTTACCATATTGAGCCCTGGACATCTAGATAAAGTTCAGTGTTGATTCTTTTTTTTTTTTCATAATACTTGGGGAGAGTATTCTGAAAAGTATAATAAAAATTTGGGCTATGAAAGGAGAGTTTTAAAATACTTTTGTATTTTTCTGAAAGCATAAGATCTTTTCTTCTATAGAGCTGGATTTATCTTCCTAGTGTACATTATGAGTTATGCTTTCTTTAATTAGAAAACTATTTTTATAGGAGAGTAGTTTTTCTTTGAATGAAGCTACTTTAAAGCAAATAATCTAAAGAAGACAAATATATATTAAAGAAAATCCATTCTGGGAAAATCATAGAAGCTTCAAGCCGTCCTATACATTGTAAAACCTTATTTATGCCTTCCACAGTACTGAACTAAATTCTAGTTAATGCTAGATAGTTAAAGACGGAAATATTATACTGCAGATTTCATTAAGTAGGATCTTGCAGTATGGTATACAAATATGTGCCAGATTTCTGAAGAGCCCTGATACTTCCACACCTACTCATTTCTTCAGGAATATTTTCAAAAGATGCAATTAAGAAATTGGATATACTGTAGGAGGATTATTAGCAAGGTAGAAATAGGTATCTTTTTTACTTTTTTTTTCCCTTTTGCTCAGCTTCACTGATTTTTGAAACATGGGTTATAAACAGGAGTGAAAAATCCTGGATGTGGTAGAAAACAAAAGACCAGGGGTTATGTTATTTCATCCCTTTGTGAACTCTTTCTTTGTTTTATGAGCCCCCACTGGTATCTGTGTTCTTTCCCACTGACAAAGTGATGTATTCTTCCCCTAGCATACAGACCTCTTCAGCTTTGTCATTCATGTAAGTAAGGTTTCCTTATAAGCCATTTTCTGACAAGTTAATACACCAAATCTTTAAAGGTGGAGTACAAGAGCTTTTTAAAACGTTTCAGAGTATGTTCCTTCATAGACTCAAGAATGACTGCAATTCATTTAAGTCAAATGCTTCATATAAAAAGAAGCATTTACAGCAGCAGGGTTGTTATTAAAGCAGTTTATTTTATGTAATGGGTTTGGCCCAGACCTTTAGTTTTCAATAGCATTTAACTGATGGAGAGAAATCTTAATTTTCTCCCTGCAAAGCATAAGTGACAGTTTCTTATGTAACAGTCCACAAAGCTTGAATGACAGTAAGTAGTTATTCAGGCTTTGTTATTTGCTTCTGGCTTGCTTGTAATGGCTTAGTATTGTGATAATGCAATTAAATGCTGTGACTTTCCACAAAGCAATGGAGCATACAATTGTCACATGGTTTAGTTTGACTGTGGAATACGGACAGTGCTCCTAATGGATGCTGTTAATCACAGACAAATTGCTGTGTGCAGGTAATAGGCAGCTGACAATCAGACTATCCATTTCCAGGCATCAGATCAAAGAAAGATTATTATCATTATCTAAATGATTATGTTGGGTTTTGAGCTGCTGTAACTTGACGGATAAGCAAGATCTAAATACTGCTGTTCTCACCCAAAGTAAAACTTTTGAGTGTTGTTTCAACATGAGATACTGAGGTGTCCCTCAGCACCCAGTAGTGCATCCAGGCCAAGTCCCACCTTCATCAAGAATGAGGTTGATGTATAAAGCTCTTCCTAATTTCTGATTTTCATGGCAAGGATGGAAGCATAGAAATGTATAGTGCACTATGGTAAAGAATGCAGGATTCTGGGGTGTTCTGCAGGGTACAGATATCCTCAGCACGGCCCTAGCTTTAAAGTGAGCCACTACAAAAAAGGGCCTGATTTGATAGAAAACTTAGGTAGAACATTGTTTTCTTCATTCTATTTACATACTCTTTAAAATTTCTGTACTCCATGTGATGAAGATGCAAACCTCTTTAGAAATTTTATATGGGATACATTTGCTTTCCTTAAACTCATTTTGTGGAGTCTTCTGAATGAGCTGACAAATCCCAGGTGTTCTCTTGAACAAGTGTTGAACACTCCTGGGCTAGAACATGAATGTTTACATGCTGTTTTGGCTTCTGAACCATCTAAATGTAGTGTAAGGTTACAACTATATTTTGAGAGAAATTTGTACCAAATTTCTCTAGCTAACTCTATTCATTATCACAAGCTTTGACATTAACCTATTAGTTTCCTTTTAAATGAAGAGTTGTTTTACCTGTTTGAAAAGGTAAAAGTTTGGGTTTTATTCTTTTTCCCTAAAAACATTCTAATTCAGTCCTATTTATTTGTTTTTTTAGTAAGCCCTGAGAGTATACCAGATGGGAAATGATAGATCTGCATATCTCTGTATAATTCTGACATCTTTAAGTCTTTTTATAAAACTACAAACTTATATTTATAAGAGCCTCCAAAATGAAAATATATGCACTTTAGGTAAAACATTTACAGTTTGCTTATCCACATGACAACCATTTCACATATCCCAAAATATTTATTTTTTATATTGAACTTCTTTTTATGGTTGATCCACTCTCTTTCAAAGCTGTTCAGTTTATACAACCAGTAAATTACTTTTCCATAATTGCTGTAATTACAGTCCTCCTCATGTGTTTACTCTTATCTCAGAACTGTGCTACTGTTGAACATTCTGGTAACAGAAAGCCTCATGTTTATTTAGAAGATAACACAGAACATTCTGTTAACTAAAATACCTATTTGAGAAATTCTCTGTAGTTAACATAATGTGATAATACTGTGATTTAAAAGGTTGTAACAACATACCAGCCACACAAAAAGCTTTTAAAGACAATGTACAATGCATATGGTTCAGTGAAACCTTGAAATGTTTTTTTCCTATTAACAATCAAGCTGAAACTATGGCTTTATTATGTAAAGGGAAAATATGCTAGCAGTAGGAGAAAAAAAGACTACAGTCTAGACCATTCCCACAGAATATACTTCATCATCTCTGAAGACACAGTTATTGTAACAGCTCAGGACCCTGAATTGTGTACTTGGACAAGAAATTATCTTACACTTTTTAAGTAAGTTTCATCAAAAGTGAACACACAAACTTTTCTCCTTGTGCTCTAGTTCCTGCTATTATCTCTTAAAAAAGCAACAACAGTTATTTAAAACACAGCTATGAGGAAATGACATTTCATAAACTGAAATACTCACAATCCAGAAGATGGATTCTTCTTCCTAAATTCTAACTTTGTGAATTTAATTTTCACTTTTTAGAAATTCCTTCCCTTGGTTTTATTGTCACTGCAGATTACTCAAACCTGCTGTTGCAGTTCTGATTTCCTCACAAAAACAACTCAAAACCACAAGGAAAGAGAAGGACTAGCAACACAATTCTGAGAGGGGCTGAAGCAGCCTTAGAGCTTTCTGAACCGTCACAACCTTGTGGCTATTTTCTCATGGATACAATGAAACACATATATATTAAAATGGCATTCATTTCAGAATTCAGATTAAAGCTGACCTCTCATAATACTCCGACATATTTATTGCAAGGTACCACCCAGACTTAGTGCTTTGTATTTCACCACTCATTCTGCCTAATACTATCTTCCACGCTATCATTTTTTATTTTGTTACCATTATTCATGCAGAAGTCTACTTAAAAAGAGGTTTTGCCTGCCCACTATTATAAATCACATCACAAACCACTTTTTTTTATTCTTTCTCACTATTTCAGTTGCTCTTTTTCTCACTTATTTCTTCATTATTTGCAGTTCATAAACATATTTATGTCTCTAAAACATAAAACATATCAGAGGATGCAGTGCACACCACAATTGCATATTTTGGTATGGTAACATGAGATGCCCTTTATAAGATTATAAGATTCATAAGACTGAAAAGTAAAACAAAGCAGAGTCACAATTTCTTCATCCTAGAGCATGAAAGACCACAAATGACACAAAAGCAGAAAAGATTGAAAATTGTACATAACTACTTTTCTCCTTTTTAAAATGAATCTTGTAAACCAGGAATTAGCTAACAGTTCAAATGTGGCAAGCATATAAAGCAATAGCATTGTGCTGTGTATAATTCTACTGAAGAACTGAAAGCAGAGTCTTAAGGTGAAGTGACAATGGTAATTTTTTTACCAGCTTTGTAGCAGTGAAAGGACAGAGGGAAATTCCACTCTCTCATCCCTCATCTTATCTGAATTCCTTGTTATAAGCATCCACGGCTTATTTTGCAATGGTGCTACCATGCATTGTATGATGATTCAATGGGGCAATACACCAAGAAAACTGGTTAAAAAAAAAAAAAAAAAGGAAAAATTTGGGTGGAGGGAGTATTTCATGTTTAGGCAATGATCCTGTTCACAAAAAAATCCTATTAGCATGAAAGTGAGTGCAAAGGAATCTATGCAAATATGAAATATGCAGCCATACAAGGCCATACAAGATGGGGAAGGAATAAGTGACAAGAGACCTTTTCAGCAGTGGTGACCTCAGCCATCTCATGGAAAGTGATGATTTACATTTCTACTTCAGATGGCCACTGCTTGAATTGATGCTATGCAGTAATCTGGCTGATAATTTCAAACAATTTTTCCCTTTATGATTTGTACTAGGTTAGTAGGCTGGAGAAAGCTTGCAAAGAAAGCTGGGAGAAGGGATGCATTAGGAGCACACAGCTGGGAAATGTTTTCTCTGCTTTTGGTGTCCTCCACCTTTTAGACTGGCTCAGGATATTAGTGCTAAATGCATCTAAAGGTTTACTGATGAAGATAAAATTAACATTCCACTGCTTGTCCTAACTTATTTCTTTCTGCCAGAAGTGGATATTGTGGCATATAACTTAATGTAGGTAGCTCAGGCTGCCTATACCAGTTTTCCGACTGGGTTAACTTCCTGATAGTTCTGGGTGCAGTCAGCTCTCTGCAGACTGAGTGCTCCACTGTTGCTGGAAAAGAAGGTAAGGACAGAAATGTGACTGACCTGTGAAGCTATGGCAGTTGTCCATAGCTTCATCTCTGTAACATCAAACTAACCTCTTAAATCATCTGTGGAGTTCTTTTTCTCTCCTTGTAACTTTCTTTTCCCACTGGCTAATTGTCATTGTGCTGCCTGTCCCTGCCCTGTGTCAGCAGTGCTGTTTGTCTGTGTAGAGGATGACAACATCAGGGATCACTGATGACACAGTGGTATAAACATACAGCTGCCTGCTGTGTGGGGACTGCCTCAAATGGCTTAAGCAGGAAGGGTGCCAAATGTGAAATCATGGCCAGACAGTGATTCCCAAACATAGCTTGCTCAGATGCTGCCTTCATAGGACTGGAAATGTTTTCTGTCACACCTTCCCACTCTGTGCCAGACCATATGCTTAGAAGAAAACATAACACTGGCTTCAATCTCCCCTTTCATATAAGACAGTAGTAACAGCAGTGACAGATCCTTGCTCATTCACACAAGAGGACCCAGAGGGAGAGGCTTTCAGGCTTTTCTTGTCTCTTGAGGAAGACAAGGGTGATCAGTTGTTAGTTCTCGGGTATTGTGTTGACTCAAACATAAAAAAGTGACTGGGCTATGGCTATGTCTCACCCTAGTGAATCCTTGGAGAAGGGTCTGGCTACACCCTTTGCTATTGTGAAGAGAAAGGATTTAAATGTTTTAAAATAAAAATCTAGGGGATTTTGATTATAAAGTAGGACAGCTAATGCACAGAAATTAGAACACACAGCATCCTAGGGCTTTGGATCACTATTTATGAAGGTCTTCTAGCTCACTATACATGCCCTCTCTTGTCATGGTGCCAGTATTCCTTAGGTCACAGGGAGAGCCACATAAAAGAACGAATACAGATGAACACACTCATTGGAAAAAAAAAAAAAGTGGTTTTCACAGAGATCAGCCATCTGGCCTCCAGAGCTGGGACTGGAAAACTGGAAAGTGCAAGTACGTGTGTCTGGCATCATTCTTTTCTGAAGCAGCATCATCTCAGAGCAACTTAGATCAGCTAATAATGAAGGCACACCCTTGGGCAATACTTAGAATTCTGCATAAAAAGCATGTAAAATGCACATCTACTCTGATGCTTGGGTGTCATCTGTGTTGGTCAGCAGCTTCTCAGAGCCCTTGAAATGTGTATTGTTTGTTTCCTACGCTCTTAAGGATTATTGCTGCATATACTACATACACAGTGGGTCTCTGCAGAGAAACAAATAATTTTATTTGTCTAAGGTTAGAGCTTCCTAAAGCCGCAGATCTCCACATTTCTGTGAAATTTCAGATGGCCATAATAGCTTATCTGAATGTACACTGAAATCTAGAAATTATGGCCTTAAAAACAGGGAATTGAATAAGTCTTTTCGGATTGAAAGTCAGTGATGCAGAGAGAGAGTCTGAATCATTCTGGGAACTTTGAGATGCCTTGATAGCAGTTTATGAGTACATAAACCCTCATGATAATTAATCTCTTTTCAGGTTTATACCTGCAGGAATTGTTCATACTGGAAGTCAAACAGATTAAATTTGTTATTCAACATCTCTTCTTTCCTGTACATTTCTGTCCTTAAAAAAAATGTTAGTTAACCCATTTCTTCAATATCTGTAGCAAGAGAATATTAAATCTATCTTCAGTCTAGCTGGAGGTGCACCTGGTACCTAGGGACATGGTGTAGTGCTGAGACCTCGCTGGGTCTCTTCCAACCAAAGATATTCTGTGATTCTGTGATTCACAGGTACCAGCAGACATCACCAAGACCAATACAGGTTACAAGACTCAGTTAAGAGCTCAGGGAAATACAGACAACAAATCCAGGATACTATTTTAGGTTGTAATTAGTATGCAAACCATATATTTGTACCTAAACTAAATAAAGCTCAGGTTGCACCTTAACTGCAGCAAGGACATGTGTCACAGCATCTTATAGATATCTGTGTTTTACTGCTCACTTAGTAATCGTGCTTCTTTGGTATGATCTGAATTTTCAACCTATGCAAAGTTCCCTACTCTAAAAAGCAATTGTGGAAATAGACAAATTGACAAAAAAAGCTGCCACTCTCACTGCTCAAATACTGGGAAATGATCACAGAATCATAGAATGTTTTGGGTTGTGAGGGACCTTTAAAGGTCATTTAGTCCAACTCCCCTTCAGTAAGCAGCAACATTTTTAGATCAGGTTGCTCAGAGTCCTGTCCAGCCTTATCTTGAATATTTCCAGAGAAGGGGAATCTACTCCCTCTCAGGGAAACCTGTGTCAGTGTTTCATCACTCTCATGGTAAACAATTTTCTTCTTTACAGATGTGTAGGTCATCATAGTCCTCCTACATGCCAAATACAGCAATTAATCCCACAATTTACTGCAAGCATTAAAAAACAGTTGTGTTAATCTTGGCACTCTGTTTGGGTTATTATCATCCACATGACTCCATGAACACTGTGAAAATTCTCTAGTTTACTTATCAGGAGAACAGGAAGAAACCTGTTGTACCGCTGGCTTATGGTCAAGTAAATATAAAACCCTATGATTCTCAAAGGGCCAATTTCTGTCTCTCTGTTTCCTTAACTCACTGAAAGGTGATACATACACTTGCAGAGTGTTAAGTCATTATTTCTTTCAAATGGTAGTATTGCAAAAAAATGTTTTGGTTGGCATTGGTGCCCATTCATACTCTTGCCACTCCTCTAAAATATATGAAAGCATTTTCTCCATTTCCCTAAAATAAACAACTACTGCTTCTATTCTAGGAGCAGCTTGTTGCTTCTGCTTCAGTACAGCTATTTAATGTAAGAACATTTAATTTTATTTACTTTTTTTTTTTTATTAAAATGTCTCCTAATACGTTCCTGGGAACTCAAGCAGCTCCCATACTGTTTAATTTGTTCAATAAGAACAATAAATAAAATGCATCCACGTATGTAACATGGAATAGCACAAGCCTATATCTTTTCTCTTACCTTTCATTACACTACCTAACTTTTCCAATTTTGTCTCTAATGAGGTCATCTACCAGAGTTTAGATTTGATGAGCTTCTTTTATATGCTTCTGCAAAATATCCGCTAATCAAATAGAAATCAAACAAAAGAAATTTTTTGTCTTGTCTGTATTAGTTTAAATTAAAGGTATCTGACAGATAACCAAAGCTCTTTACAGAAGAATAGTTATGGAGTTCAGACTGAAATGAAGAAAATTCAATAGCTACCCAGTTTCCATTGAAAATAATGGCATTTCATAACTAACTCATTTACCTTGAATTCTAACTCTTCTGCAAGGAGCCATATAGTGTAATAGCTATTTATTAGACTAATTTCAATAGAATTTCAGGAAAAAGTAATGAAAAGCAGAGAGTGTACATCCAGTAGCTACTAACTCAATATAATTTTAACTTTTTATTCTAAAGAGTATATTTTTATAAGTATTGAAAAGCAATTTGGTCTACAGGAAAAGATAATTATTTCTTTTCATGTTTGCATTAGGGACATTCATGCTTGGAATAGTACTTTTATGCCTGAAGGTCTTGCAGTATACCCTTAGTTCTAGTCTTAACTGGAAGGAAAAATGTCAGAAATCCTGCCCTTCTCCCCTCAAAAAATCCTCTTCTGAAACACAGTAAATCAGAGATCTGAATGTCTTCTGTTTCTCCTACAACAGTTTAGAACATAAGTGTGGTATATATTGGGAGGCTGATTTTCCAAGAAATAGATGTAACGATAACATCTGCAAGTAAACTGAGCTGGAATACTAAAATATCACATGACAGAAATGAAGACTGATTTTAGGCAGTTATGTACTTTGTGTGGTATTCCCCCATCTCTCAAACTCGACATAGGAAATGGACAAGCATTCAAAAATTTGAACAAACAAGCAAACAAAGACATCTGATAATGTATAGATTTTGCGACCAAATGTATTTGATTTGTCTGAGCTGGAGTTAATTCTCCTCAGAGCATCTTTCTAGTGCTGTGTTTTGCAGTGCTATAGCTATATGTTGATAATACATCAGTGTTTTGGCTACTGCTGAACCAGCACCCAGGCTCTGCTTTTCCAGCATTTCCCCACCCCAAGAGTACACTGAGGGGTGGGCAAGATCCTGGGAGGGGACACAGCTGAGCCAGCTGACCAAAACTGACCAAAAGGGTATTCCATGCCATATGATGTCAGCTCAGATATATGCACTAAGTGAAAGAAGGAAGTGTGGGGATATTCATCCCTGGCATTTGTCCTGCAGAGCAAACATTACGTGTAGAACCCTGCTTCCTGGGAGTGACTGATCACTGTGTGCTGACGGGAAGTAGAGAACAATATCTCTGTTTTTGCTTCCATGTGTGGTGTTTGCTTGTGCTTAGCATTATTAAATTACTTCTACCTTTTTATCAGCCTTTTTTAATATTTCCCCCTCTCCCCTGTCCATCTAAGAAGGGGTGGTTTTGGTGGGCATTTGGGCCCCAGGCATGGCCAAACCACCGCACCAAGTTAAAAATTGACAGAGATTAATCTCATTAAACAGCGACACCTTTAACTAGGTTAGATTGTTCAATAGCAACAAAGCAGATTGGAAGAGAAGTGTTTTCATGTAAAATCTATCTGGGCTTCTGATTTCATTTAATATTGACAGATTTCAATGTGAGTCCAACTTGAAACACTATTACGAGACTACCTTTACCCTACCCATCAGACTTTGTGCAGGAGCCGTGCTTTTGACATCATAGCTTATATAATTAGACACATAAATTATCAAAAAATCTTTTTTGTAAGGGGAGAGAAAACTCCTCATACTTTGGAATCAAGAAACTTTTTTTTTCTTTCTGAACAGAATGGGGGCTGGGGAGTTTGAAGATGCTTTCACATTAAAAAAATATAGTATTTGTTTTCTTCATTTGTCAGTGACAAATAACCTGACAAAGAGGAATTCCTTCTGGAGTTATTTTAGAGTTAAATTCAATCTCAGTGTAACTGGGTCTTCACGTGTTGTTCACTGACATGTTTCCATTGCTAAACTGTTTGCATCAGCAAACACATTTAAGAGTGGACCCACTATTCCCCTCTTCTTCCTTTTAGTTTTGATATATCTAAAGAAGACCTACTTGTCTTCTTTCATCTCCTTATCCAGGTTTAGATCCCTTCCTTGTTGTGTCTCTACATATTCTGACAGTATTTGCGTAACTCTCCCAACTGACCAGAAGATTGAAAGACACTACAGGAATATATTCACTGTCTATGCAGGAGACAGTAAAACTAAATATTATGAAGAGAATCAAAATTGTCTAATAATTCAAAAGTGATTTATCTGGGTGAAGTCAATGTGCCAAAATGAGAATGTCAGTCATTAATATATGGAATAAAGGATTTTCAGTATTACTAAATATGTTTTTAGCCATCACAGTAGCTCCAAGCAGCCATCACTCATGCCTCCCAAAGAAAGGTTTTCCTGTCAGAAAATCTCACAGGATGAAGTAGAAAGGAAACACAATTATATGATTTTCCTATTAGTATGAAATACTAACCAAAGAGTACACGTAGTACAAAGAAGAAAGCCTGCTTTACAGTATGTTTGCAGAGCTGCTGATTTTAGCAAAGTTTCAACTAAAAAAATATTAATTAGGTCAACTTTAGTTTGTCATAAGAAATAGACAAACTGCTTCTTTTGAGTATAAATGAAACACAAATCACAAACTATAACTATCTATGCCAGAACTCTCACTCTTACGTTCCTATAGTAGAGAGGATCTATATCCTTTAACCAACATATTTAAATAAGGATGCTGAAGTATAATTAAACACCAGTGGGTATGATCCTACATGTTTTATTAGATAAGTGAAATCTGCTGGCAGACTTTCTGTATCATTTAATCTATGACATTCAACTTAGCAGCTTGTGAGTGCTCTATGTTTTATTGGCTCATGCTCAGGATAACTTCTTGCTCTTTTTGATACTGTCCTGTTACTGTGGTACAACATTTGCTTTAGTGATGGTTTTCATCTTACCCTAATGTTGAGCTAGGTACTAGATGCTGTTGTAATTTGCGCTCTGGAAGAGAAGACTGACCTTCATTTAATTGCACAACATCACACTGAGTTGCAAAGCTTGATTGAAAAACTGGATTCTCCTTTGAGGACAGTAACACATATCCAGTGGAATCAAAATTGCATTCTTTGTTTTACAAGTTGCTATTTTTTTTCTACATAATTACGTGTATTTTAAGAGTTAACAATACAAGACAGTTAGAAAAGGTCTTTGCTTCTGCTACAAATTGAAGTGTGATATTACGAGGGTGAGTTCCTACTGACATGGAAAGTTCAGTGTGTGCTTCTGGTGGATAAATGAAAAACATCTGTCATGGGAGTTTAAACTCCCACTAGTTAACTAGCAATGTAATGCTATTAAAGAATGTTGAATGTTATATTAACGGGCAGGTAACACTGACTAACACAGAAAAATAAGAAATATAAGAGCTCAGTTTTTTGTGTTACCTTCAAATTATCTTCTAAACAATTTGGAATCTTCCAAATGCATCAGAACCATTTTAGAGTTCAATGCTGAAAAAAATGCTCAATGAATTATGCCATGTCATAGTACTCATCTGTCATAGCATTCTGGGACAAACTAGTTTTCTTGACTACAGAAATAGTAGGACTTTCTGCTAGTAAAGCATAAATAAAGGAGGAAAAAAAAAAATCTAAGTTTTCCCCCATAGTTCTTGAATCTGAAAAAAAAAATTTTTTTACAAGAAGGAATGAAGGTTGACATATTGCAAGAAGGGAATGTATAGGACCCTTACCAGAAATAAATAATTATTTCCTGAATTGTTTGTTTTTCTAAAATTCTGATATCTCTAATGACCTTAAGCTTTTCTCCACTAAATATGGCACCGATATAGGGTACTATGCAGGGACCTTTATCCTTGTCACATTGCCAAGTCATGACAAATTTATAGTGCAGCCAACCAGTCTTCACTTTCTTCTATCACTTTATCCTTAAAAAGTCTTTTGGAAGTGAGAATATTGAGTGTCTATGTGTGTCTATGTGGCTTCACTGGAGAAAAAACACTTTGCTTACATTAAGGAACTTAAGTGCTTAATATAATGTCCATACAAAATTCTGTAGTTGTGTAGGTTTTGCCGTATTGCTAATAAGGTTTGGAGCTTCTAGCAGTATATGACTCCAAAAAGACCTGCATACACAGTCAAGAAGTAAAGAAATTTAGTGATTTTTACTGAGATTGTCTACACACCTCAATTATTTTCCTGTGTTTTGGGTTGAGCTTTTATTCTTCAAGAGCCATCAAACTGAAACTTGTTCTGAAATCAAAGTACTGAAAAAAAAACACCCAAATAGTGATACTGAGAAATATCCAGATTTCTCATTATTGGAATTTGGCAGATTATTTAGAATCTAAAATACTTTTTTTTTAAATCCATTATTCATGTACAATATTAAGATTTATTTGTAAGGAGAAAACAAGGGTGGTTGCCAACACTACTTTGTTTCTGCATTTGAAAAAGAAATATGTGCAGTTTGCTTTTAAGGTCACAGGACATGGTTGTAAAGAGATAATATACTACCTAAGACATTATCATAAACAGATTAGCCTTCATAAGGCAATGGCACAGGATTATAATACAAAGAAAATCAATGTCAGTTTTGCTTTGACATCACTGCAGTAAGGGATTTGAACCTATCACCTTTATTTATATTGTATAATAACTTGAATAGATTTAACCCAGTGTTTTAATAGTAGTAAGACAAGACAAATGTTCTTGAAGTAACATACACCTCTCATACATTTATGTTGACTAATAGAGAACATAATTTGATATTTTGTTTTAAATATGAAGTTTACAGAATCTGAAATAGTGGTAAATCAGCCTATGATAATGTAAAATATTACATAGTTTCAAGATCTATTTCCAGTGTATGAAAACTGGTTCTTATTTATGCAGTTTTCTAAAATAGGTGGGTGTCCATTCCACGACAAAATATTGTGAGAGTATAAAATGGTGTCTTAGTGCAACAAAATATTTTTCTCAGGTATGTGGTCTCAAATGCAACTGCCTCCAGGCAAAATTTACACACACAGAATCACAGAATCACATAATCAACCAGGTTGGAAAAGACCTCAGAGATCATCCAGTCCAACCTGATATGTAACACCTCCTGACAACTAAACCATGGCTCCAAGTGCCACATCCAATCTTTTTTTGAACACCTCCAGGGACGGTGACTCTATCACCTCCCTGGGCAGCACATTTCACTGGCCAATTGCTCTTTCTGTGAAGAACTTTCTCCTCACCTTGAGCCTAAACTTCCCTTGGCACAATTTGAATTATTGCATCATTACAAAACCCAGGAATGTCTGCAAAACATAAAATTCATATCATCTTAAGTATATCAATACTGATTAGGCCAAATGACGATGTAACTTAAAACATGTTTAAAGAGAGAACATAATTTTCATGTTTCCTAGTGTAATATTGCATTGCCCCAATTAAGTACAGTAGAAATATCAAATTCAAACCAATTAACCTGATAATTAATCGCTCCTGCTCGTTACATTTGAAAGAAATCTCTTTACCTGGTTTAAAATAATCCATTTTAGAGGTTAACCAAGCATTTATTAAAGTGGACTTACATTTATTTCTTTGAAAAACTTCACATGTTCCTCAGTTGGATTTGTACTCCTTGAAAAAAACACTACATCAAAGTAGTTCTTTTAGGTAACTGAACTGTAAGAGCATGGCTAAATTCTGTAATCTGGGTGTGTGCTTCATTCACATCCTGGTGCCCCAAAACCTCAGACCAAGTAAGAGGCACAATATTTAACAGCTGGTCCTTGGCCCATGAAACAGGGACATGAGCACAATGAAATGGCTGAGGGATACCCCTATAAGGAAACAGAGATTCAGATCTACCTAAGCAGAATTAACTGGAAGATCAATTTCTCCACTGAAGAGAAAACTCTTTTGAGGTGTTAATATACATGGTGACTTAGGACAGGAAGAGCAGCACTGTTTACTGAATGCTGGGAATCAAGAAGTGCCTTGAGAGAGAGCATAACTATGGACTTGGAAAAGTACAAAATAATAATGTTTGATCCACACAGTATTCAAGCAATACATGATTAACATATTCTCCTGTTTTTAGAGATGCCTCATGTAACATCTTCGTGTTCATTGATAGCATTTTGAAGGGCAGTGTCAAAACAACTTATCCAGCACTTCCCCTGAATGTAAACACAGAGAAATTTGCTATTCTGTGCAACTTCCAAACTATGCTCATGTGTACTAGCCAGTCATTTCACTTTGATGTAAAATGATGTGAAGGAGTTGGAGATGGCGAATGAAAATGGAAATAAAAAGTAATCATTTGGATCCAATGGTTTCATTACAAAATCTTCTAAACTTTTTTGACAATGCTGATCAGCCTTGTTATTTTCAAAAGATGCTGTAGCATCTAAACGCTGCAGTCAGTTTAGGGCTCTGCTGTGCCTTATGAAAATGCTGAGTATGTGACTCTCATACCACTTCAAGTTTTGAGAAGCTTTTTTCCTGCAAATGCAGAAACCATACAGTTTAAGAGTATTGTGTATGGATGACAAAGGCAGAATTCTAGAACTGCTGAATTCAATTCTGTACTTGTAACTGACAAGTGACATGATGATGGGGGATGTGTGCCACATGCCCTAATTATCTTTCTATCCTTAAAAAAATGGCATAGTTAATCACCACACAAATCATGTCAAAGCTCAAGAGCCCCAGAAGTTTGCTGCTATCATTCAGCTAAGCATCTGCATCTTCAGAAACCTACAGCCCCTCTTCAGGAACTGCAGTTTTCAAGAGTCAGCCGGAGTGAAGCCATTTAGCATACTTCCAGGATGCATCCTCCTAATGATGAGCTGCTAATGGTGTCAGAGAATAGCAAGATCAGGCAAGACCAGTCCCAGCACTCTTGAGCCAGTACCTGGAGCAGAAGATCCCCATAGTTCCACAGAAGGGAACCTCCTTTTTCAGTGACACATTCTGAAGCAAATACACAGGTCAATGGACGCTGTGAGCTGCTTGCAAAGAACTGTATTATCCCAGAGTAGGGCATAGAAATTTAGCAGGGTAAGTAGAGTTTAAGCAGCAGGGAAGTGCTGGTGCTATTTGCATGCTTCTGGTAGTCCCACGACTTCAGAGAGCTTTTCTCAGGCTGAATTCATTACCATCTGAGAAATTACATGCCCAGGTTGAGTATCCTTTATACTTCTAAGGGAAGAGAAACAGTAGGGAAAGAGCAGATACAATTCTCCTCTTCTACGCATTTGCCTTGCTGTATGGTAACATGTTGATGTTCCCCTTTTTTCAGGGAGTCTCCTGTATGCTCTGACTAAACCATCAGGTTTGGGTATCTTATTTAAATTGTAGGCTGTGATTCTACTGTTTGTGGAAAACAAGATGAAAACATGAGATTGTGGAGTCTACTGCTCAATAGAGAATTTAAAAATGGTAATACTGTAAGCTTTTAATTAGGCATCATCAAGCTGAATTCACTTTCATTTGTGCAACTCCCTTTTTTTATTTTTAAATATCATTGCCAATTCCTTTGTGTAGGCTACCTATACATTGATGGGTCTGAAGCACATTGTGGGTTTTTATTATCAAAAACATTAAATTTACAGCTGCAAATCTGGTTGTTATTAACTTTTAAGCAACTGAATTTGCAGTTGTATCACACAACAGAGTATTTTACTATTTCTTTCCTTGCTTTTAAGAAACATATGCTAAAGAGGAAAAAAATAATTCTAAACTATGAATTCTATTTTTTCCTATATAATGAGGATGGATCTCTACAACCTTTAGAGTCATCTACCAAAGGGAATAGACATTAGTGAATTATAATAGCTAATATAGTCTGTACAGACAAGACTAATAATGGGTAATAATTACTTCCTCAAACTGTGGAGTTTCTCTAAGAAATGGGTAGAAAAGAAGAAAAGCATTAGGCCAAGACAATCTTCCCTATTCTTATTCTGATGGGTGACAAAGAGAGTTTCACTATAAATGGCATTCAGGAATTCAGATGTCACTTTATACAGAAGAAAGCAAGAAAGGATGATTTTAGCCTTAACTATTAAATGTTTGCTAAGTTGATGCTAGCAGAAAATAAATCTTTATATACAAGTTTTGATATTTAGGTTGCCTTAAGCATGAATGACACCAGTTTTCACATGTGCACAAGATATGCATAATGAAATTTTATGTAATGGCACCTCATGACTGCATGAACCCTATCCAGTGCCTGTCTATGAAGGGAACAGTATATGCTATTTTCTCTCTCAGAGTCCTTACAAGAGGCTAGCATTTAATAAATATCAGAACATACTTTCATATAATGACTAAGGGTGATAGAGGGAAGAAAATCAAGTGCCAGGCAACCAAGTTTTCTTAAAATCCTTTTATTTTTAGCTCTTACAATGAGCAAGCAGGAGTAAAACTTTTGTCTACTGAGAGTTGCAATAGACTTCTAGCCTTTGGTCTGTAGTGTGTAAGGGTAAAGAGCAGTGAAATATACTGTACACTTCAGAGAAAAAAGGGGGAAAATACCCATTTTGGTTTGAGCGTTATCTCAATACACTTCAAAGGCTCCTTATTTTCATGAATATAGTATATAGTTGCCTACACAGTCATGGATTTGTTTGTTTACAGTAGCTGTACACACAGGAATAAGAAATTTTTAAAACATTATTGTTAAAATTATAGACTGATTTTTCTATAAACCAGAGGCAATCTCGAAAAGCAGTTATTCTTATAATAAGCCTTTAAAAAAAGACAAATCTAGGAGGTCTCTTGAAGCATTAAAAGGAAAATGTTTATCCTTGTGCTTGCACATGGAATAGAGAAAACGAGTTCTGAGGGCTTTTGTAAGCAGTAAATAAAACTGATTGCATATTTTCACCACTCTAAGGCTTTTGTTAGGAGTAAGTAGCTAGGAATTTAATAAGGAGTTTTACTTAGAATGATTGAGTTGCTATAAGTGAGACTGCATGGTATGCTCTACCTCAAGAGATCTCTTAAGGTAAGTGTCTGAGTCATACTGATGGGAAAAAAATGAAGAAGTCTTAAAGCACATTAAAAAGAAAGTTTATTAGCAGTGCACAGCTGCTGGAATGACAGAAAGGGAAATTACTTCAACACTGGAAGAGGAAGCTTTTTGCTGAAAGCTTGCAAATGGGATTTTCTCATCTGGCTGAAGTCTAGCAGGGCAGTGGCACTAAGAGGTACCTCTCAGCCTGGATGCTAGCTTTGCTGCCCTGGACTACTATAGCATGAACAAACCACATGCTGATCTGCCTTGATACGCTACAGAACTTGTCAAACATTGAACACTTTGGTAGCAAAGCCACTTGGTCCTGAGCTTCAGAAAAAGGATGGCTGTGGACGCAGTCTGGCATGGATGCCCCTTGGCTCCTTTTCATAGCCAGGGATGCAATCCTGAGCCATCAGAATCACAGTGATTTGCTCATCTCTGTGACTGCACCACTTCAGAAGTGTTTTCCACAATTTCCCATTATTAAAACATGGGATTAAGGTCAACGTGTTGAATAATTACTAGAAAACAAAAATTACCTGCAATTTCTACTGCACTATCACTAAATACAGCAGCAAAACATTTATGATTGACTTCGGATGCTGACAAAAAAATCCCAGATATAGTTATAGCAGTGGTTAAAGCAACTGCCTGGATTTTGAGTCTTCTATTTTTTCTAAACTATTTAAGTAAGGACTATCATATTTGACTCACAATCTGGCTTGACATTTGGATTCAAGATCATCTACCTTATCAAGATGGAAGAAATTCAACTCCACTGCTAACTGTTGAAAAAAAACCATCAATCTGGACACTTTACTACCCTGAAGCTGTGGATAAGGCAGTCATTCATTAGGATGAGATGCACTTGCCTTCATGGAAATTGTCTTTTTGTGGGTGTGGATCCTGAAGGTGAATGAGAGTACCAAGGGAATGTGTGGTGCCCAATAAGGGGAGCTCATTTCTTGACTGACATTCTTGCTTGAGAAAAAGAGCAGTTAAAAGGATATAAATGATCAATTGTAGAGAAAGTTAATGTTAGGGAAAGTCAAAGAATCTCAAGATAGAACCAGAGACTGAACTATAGGGTAGTTAGAAAAAAGGTAGTAACAGTATTGTTAAAATTGAATGTAATTCCCTAAGATAGATGGAGTTTGAATCTTTGTAAGTGGGAATATCTTTCTCAATCTCTTCTGTGTTTCCATGACAGAATGAGCAGTGGGATCCCTAAGCCTTATTGCTGTTAATTGATATAGCTCCATGGAGAGAAGCATAATTTTGACAATATCTGTTGGGCCATGAGACAATGAAAATCCCCTTTTCCCTGTTCCATGGAATCAGTCAGCACCTCCCCTGAGGCAATCTCCTTCCTCAGCAGTACAGTTCCTCTGCTCATTCTTTTTATCTTACATTTGCTAACTTTGCTTGAGACTGGTGCAAACGAGATTATGAGGAGTAACTAAGAGGCAGAATATCAGAGGCAAGCTTTGTCAAAACACACATTTTCAAAGTCAGTGTGACTGGTTTACTTTTAAATACCTCATAAGCATTTTGTATAGACACCTGCACAAAATAGTTGTTAATTATAGGTTTATAATCATAATATTATTATTAAAGACTGTCTTTCTTTCTCATTCAAAATTCTTCTAGAATGAAATGTGCTATATGTTTTGCTTTTATTTTGCAGTAATGAAGGCAACAAAATAGAGGAAGCCTATAATGCAGTGTTACACAAAAAAGGCACAGACCTTAAGGGGACACAAACAGGAAAAATATAATAAACCTTGTGTCATGCTATTGTAGCTGTTTCACCTCTCACTAATTTTCACAGTCTATAAAATCTCGGAAAGTGCCAGATGTTTAGGAGAAGCTGTCCAATGCTCCCAAGCTTTGAAAGTAGACATAAGATTTATTAGTGCTGTTATAAACGTGATTTTAGTCCTGACTTTTATATTAAAAAACTGGGTGGAACACATAACATATCCTGTTGTCAGTGAGCCCATTTACTTTGCTCTGTTCCTCCTCATTTGTAGATCTTAGGTGTTAGTGACAACTGCAGTAACTTCAGAACAATAACAGAACATGCTGTCAAAACTACAGTATTTGTTTAGTTACTGACAAACACATATGAGAGTTTTCTCCTAGTAACACCCTTTGCCAAAAAGACCTCACAGTACACATACTTAGAGCTAAGCAAAACTATCTTTTTGTGTATGAATATGTACTAACATTTGGGACTCCTGCCTACTTAGAGACTGTCAGTGCACAAAATTGTATATTTTTTTCCAAGTGCATGGTTCCAAGTATCAGAACAGGTTTAAAAACTGCTCATGCATAATTTCCAATCTTTCATAGCTCAGTGGTGCTGTAAAGTGTTGCCGTTCGTTTTAATTCAGTGAGTAGAAGTTTTGTTGTGTTTAGTACTAAGGGAATTGCACGTGCTGTTAGAAAGCCTCTGATATCTGTCAGAGACAGAGGCAACTCGCTGCATTTCAGTCTTTTATAAAGGAAGGACTAAGGACCCTCATATTCAGCAAAGCTGTCAGAGACCTCAAAATGGGATAAAACAGTTTAGCTTTTGCAAAGACAGGAAGTCCTCTGTCTCTCCTTCTTTATTCACTTCCCCACCAAGTTGTAGAGGGGAACTAGTGTAGGTAGAAAGAGAAAATATGTCTTGATGTATTTGTACTTTATACTGCCTTGTCATCACTGACCTAAAGGGGTAATTGCATAGCATCTTGCTTTCCTTTAAGGAAGGACATGGTATATTACAAAGTATTTAATAAATTGGCACTGTGTTTTAACATGATGTACAAGCTTTCATGCAGTTTTTCTTTACTGAGAGCAGGAGCAATCAAAATTTGAAAGACATTGATGAAGACAAGGGCTTTGCATCAAAGGCTCTGAAAGTCTGAATCTGTAAGCATTTCCACACTTTCCAATGTATGCCTGACACAGCCCTACACTCTTACTGAATTTAAAGCACAAGAAAAGGAAATCTTCTCCAAAGACCTGAAATTCTTACCTTTGAGCTTTTGATTTGAACAACTGTGTCCCTCTGTTGTTTATTTTAGTTTCAAAAGTTCATTTTATTCTAAAATCCTCCATTATTTCCTTTGACCAGAATCAGTGGTAATTATAACGACAAAGGGAAAGTAGCTTAAGCAATGTCTTTAAAAAGCTGGCAGGTTTTTTTCCCGTCAGCACCTGCTTAGCTTTCTGATGATGACCTGACTCTCTTTTCCACAGCAGTAATCCCACAGGAATCCCTCCACATAACGCTGGTTCCAAATTCAGCTCCTTTAACCAGTGAAAGGGACTGAGAAGCCATGATTATTTGCATCATTTGTTTATTATTGTTGTTTTAGTTTTTGGCTTGTGCTCTTTTCATAGCACATTCAATGTTATTTTTCACTCTTCATACTCTGATTCATTTTTCATCCTGCTTTTATCTCCCTAGCCACTTCAGTGCTGAGTAAAGTGAAAATCCATGAATGAGTCAGAGTCAAATTTTCAAAGTCACATTGGTCAGTGGGGTTTGAAGTGAAGTAAAATGAGATTACTCATATTTTTGTCTTTCCAAAAGTAGAAAATAATATTTCCTTTCCTTGGCTGCAATAAAGAGAGCTTTATCCCATGTTTTCTATCTGCTTTTATTTTCCTGAACTCCAGTCTAGTCTATGACGCTCACTAGTGACTGATATAATTAGCTGATTCTGTTCTTTCTATATTATCATTAGCCTTGTCTAATTCCTCATCTTATTCTATCTTTCATCAAAAGCAACTTGAAGGTCTTATTTCTTGTTAAGTGTTACTCTTCTGGGACTGCTCTTTTTTTCCTTTCCTTTCCTTTTTTTTTTTTTTTTTTCCTACAGGATATCTGAATGTGTGTTTAAAGGAGATTTTTTTTTCCCCTCTCTCCTTTTTCCTCCTGTTTTCTTACTTTACTTGAGTGAAGAATTATGTGAATAAAACTGTAATAGGATTTGCCTTAAATACATATTCTATATTCTGTATTCTATAATCCATTCTAATGTTTCAGTTGTAGGTTTGGTACTTTCTATTCATACATTAATGTATTTTAATCAAGAACAAGGAATTGATAATTCCTCCAGTATGTATCTTTTAAAGATTTTGCCTATATACTACCAGAATTAAGAACAGCAGCTGTTGTGATTTATGTCAGCTGGGTATTATACAATGTTATTATTATCTTCTCAGCTTGCAAGAGCCTGGTTTTCAGTTGTAATACATACTATTTCTGCCATGTAAGCTTGTTATCAAATCCTCAACCAAAGCTTTCTCAACATTTCACATACCATGTAGTAATTTGGCACCATTCCTTTTGAAATATGACAGAGTAATTTCTTACTGCAAGCAAGGAAGGTCAATTAGAAAGTGAGATATTGACCAACAGTATTTCCTAACCTCATAAAATTCTGTTTTCTATAACCAGCATGTTCCTTCCACTGATATTTAAACTCTTACCTATGAACAGATTCCACTCAATATCCAAATCTGCCTGATTTGCTAGGCAGCCCTTCATTACATTGAGGCAATAGCTGTTGCAAGGTTTCACAGTGGGAAGTCCTCTGCAGTAAGGGCAGTACAACATCTTCATTAACGCCCGGATGCACCCTGGGGTGGGACTGACCTGCAGAGTTTAAGGGGGGGAAAGAAAAAGAAAAAGGAGGAAATCAATCTCCTGTTCTGTGAACTTTGGGGTCACTGAGATCATGCCTCTCAAGCAGTAAGTGCAGAAAGGCCAATCTGTGAAAAGAGCTCAATCCTCAATAACACCCTTCTATAACACTAATCGATTCCTGTCAGTTATTCTCATTTAACACAGCCAAGAACAATTTTCATGAAAGCAAAAATAAACACTTTTCTACTGATGGCAGTGCTTGCCTCCCCAGCCCTCCCACACAGTCTGCTGGAACGTGAAGGAAAAACATCCAGGGAATCAGCTGGACAGTAACTAACTGATCCTAACACAGCGGATCCTGAGGACACCCCAAGCTATTTCTATTCAAGCTAGAATTGCAAGTCACACTGCCACTGGATCAGATTCTCTTTGCTAAAGCACGGTAAATCCAGGATAATCTCAACGATTTCTATAAAATTATTTGGACCTGCACCATGATAAAGGGATATCATTCTGTTTTCAGAAAAAAATACCTTTCTGTCTTCTCAGACATTTTCACAGAGAGAGCAGTATGGGGTTTTGTTTGTATACTTTCAACATCTTGTGTGAAAAAAAGCCATTATAGGACAACTGTCTAATGAAGCTCAATCTACATATCAGCATGGCACACAATGGCTGCACCAGAGTCAATGGAGAGACATCCAATGAATCTAGAATTTCCAGTCAAAGTCATTACCACTGGCAGGGCTGACAGAATGAAGTAGTGTATAGATTTAAATTTTTAGTGATATGTGTTAAAATTTTTGTTAGAAGGGTATGGATTTCCTGGAGAGAGAGCATGGAGGTTAGGGAAGGGCTTTTGCATGAGGTTTCTCCATTACTTCTAACAATCCTTCACCTCATCTTTTTCAGTCATCAAAATATCTATTCAACAACATGACTTCCATGTTTAATGGAAAGAAATAGATCCATTTTAGGTTATTTCTTTATCCCAGTTCTTGAAAGGTAGGATATATCATTTTCTGGAGGACATCCACTGAATTCTCCGTTTCTAAATTTAAACCACATAACTTTGACAACCATGGGAAGTTCCTTGGGTAAACATTATTTCCCTCATCCTCTCATTTCCATATTTGCTTCATCTCAGACTTTTAAAATTATATTATTTTAAAATCATATTTTTCTACATCATGATGGTGGTAAAACACTGGAACAGGTTGCCCAGGAAGGTGGTAGAAGCCTCATCCCTGAAGGTTTTTAAGGCCAGGCTGGACGGGGGCTCTGAGCAACCTGATCTAGCATGAGGTGTCCCTGCTCATGGCAGCGGGGTTGGAACTAGATGATCCTTGATGTCCCTTCCAACCCTAACAATTCTATGACTCTATATGTACTACTGTAATATATATTTTCAGCCCAGAAATTCTGCTTTGGATTAAAAGGACAAGTTAGGTAATACTTGAAATAGTATCTTGTCAAACTGCAGTGGAGTGTAAGTTTCTCATGATGAAGTGACAATCTAAAGCGATGAAAATGGGCTACAGTTTTTTTCAGAGATTTCAAAATACCTGGACAAGAGAGTGCAAAGCAATGGCACTCCTTTCACTCATTCTGTTGGTTTATGAATAAATGCAACACTTGAAATATGAATTTGATGGGATTAAACTGTTTTCCTATATTCATATTGTCTTGAGAGTATGAATCTAACTTTGCACAATAACAGTATGTGTACAATCAACTGATGTGGTTTGTATATTAGGATTGTACTAAAACGGCACTTCTTTTTCTCTGCAACATCTTCCTCCTTTTTTTTTAATTTATGTATTTTAAGTCACTGATTTTTAGAGAATGATGCAGAACATATTCTTTACAATGGACATATTTACATGAAAATGGTTCTGTTAAAAATTATAGCTAATGTTTCTGAGTATGCTCAGAAGTAATTTTTGTCTCAGTTTCCTAGGGAAATACAGTTTAGCAGCACAACACTGATGATACGTGTGAAGGTATATTTATTCATGTTTTTTCAACAGCTTTGGAATGATCAGCCAATTTCTATCAGATTTGGCCGAGGACTTCAGGTCTTCACTATATTAAGATCCTACAAGGTGGGTTTTTTTGGGTTTTTGTTTGTTTTTTTTTTTTTTTTTAAGTAGGCTGCGGGGAGAAGAAAAGGAAAGAGGCTCCATTACTGTCTATTGAGGAAAAATGATGAAGTATGAGGTCAGTTCCTCGCAGATATCAAAGAATCTACATGGATGAATGATGCTATGAATGGCCCATGGGTTAGAAAGCACCAGTAGGAACTTTCACCTTGTTAAACAGCAGAAAATTCAACTACAAGGAAAGCTTGACTTCACTGCTTCCACTGCTCAGAACTTCTATTCAGAGTCACTTATCCAGCTGTTTATACCTCCAAAACTAGAACAGGTCCATTTTTATAAAAAGATCAGCAGCAAAAGCAGGACAAAAGCAGAATAGATATGCTTCTGGTCAACAATTGAACAGTTGCTTTGAAATTACTGCCAAAATTGAGAGATATTTCTACCTATGATCACTGAGAGTTTTATCAGTGAATTTCATTGTTTAAAATGATGCTTCTTCCTGGGCCCAGAAGTCTTGTCAATGGAAAGATGCCAGTACCAGCTTGTTCCCTAAGTTCAGCTGGAATCCACGTGTTCTCCTATCCACACCTTCCCAAGCTCATTTTGATAGCTGTGCTTACATCACATATAGCTATAAGACCCTGACCTTGAAATTTCATTCTTGAAAAGCATAGCTGGAGGAGAGAAGAGACTCCATGTCTTTATATTACATTTATAGAAATAAAAGATAATAAACATTTTTTAACAAGTGTGGTTTGAGAGATAACTAGCTATCCTATCTTTCTCTGCCAGAGGTCCAGATCGTATCCCCAGTCTGGAAGGGCAGGGTGCCAAAGGTCAGTTAGAATATCTGTTTGTACTGGCCCAGTCAATCTTGACTTATTGCTGCATTACAGAAGAGCTAACCAGAGTAGTCCCAGACATAGTCCATTTCAAAGGAGTCAGGATAAATTCTTACCACTCTAAAAGAATGAGCAGGACCAAGATGTCTCATGTCTTGTCTGAATGTTTTAGTATGCTCTGTACAAATCATTATTAACATTATGCATTATCAACATTATGCATTATCAACAGCATTTTACAAGAAAGGAAGATTCTCTGCTTTTGTTTAGAGAGAAGTAACACAGTTTTTAAGACAAGGGGCCAAGCTGTGACTCCAAACAGAAAACAGGCAGGGAAGGTTTCTATGGAAGACTCTGATGTATCTGTATCAGCCTCTGACATATCTATATTGACTTCTGACAAAGACCAACAGAAGTAGCTCTTTGCTGATCAAGCTGGATTTTGCAGACTTGTACTTCAGAAAATGCCAGGCTGATGAAATAAAATAGAAGCACAGATCAGGTCTGTGAGGCAAAGTGTCAGGGACTGGCTTACCTTCACGTTCTCTACTACTAGCATCTTCTACTCCAAGCTAACCACATCCCATAGACTGCATAGTATTTGGCACTACATCTCCTCTGGGTCCCACCTGGTGCTTGAGTGACTAAAATGCACAATAATTATTTCATGTGGTTATTTTAATCTCAAATTGTTGAAGTCATAGGAGGCAGTACTGCAGGCAATGGGAGTGAAAGGAAGCTAAATATAATGCTGATGTTTTGAAGTGAGAGAGGAAGTTACATTTGATAGTACTTAGACAACATTTGGGGTTAGTGTTGGAATGAAGGCAGAGAACTGAAACAAGATAGGTATCTTAATGTATCTTTAGGTGACCAACCATTCCCAGTTGTGGTACACAGAAACATTAAAGTAACTCAACTACTTTGGAAGTCTCAAGGTTAAAAGTTAAATGCTGTGTTATAGCAGTTAAGTGAATCTAGCCTTCAGTGACCAACCAAATTTCAGCACTCAGCTTCACCTGTTTTTCCTATATCTTTATTTTCAAGGAATACCTTTCAGTCTTTTTATTCCTCAACAACAGCTTATGTATCTTTCATGGAAAAAAAAATAAATTTTGCTCTAACATTCTGAAGTTTTGGTGGATAAACAAACATAAGAATTACTCAGAGTGTATTTCAGAAAGCTATGAATACAGGAACTTTGGAGATTATTACAGAAAGTTGGGGGCAGGTGTTGATCTGTTAGAGGGTAAGAGGGTGCTGCAGAGGGGCCTTGACAGGCTGAATAGATGGGCAGAGTCCAACATGATGGCATTTAACAAGTCCAGGTGCTGGGTGCTGCATTTTGGCCACAACAACCTCATGCAGTGCTACAGGCTGGGGACAGGGTGGCTGGAGAGCAGCCAGGCAGAAAGGGACCTGGGGGTACTGGTTGACAGCCACCTGAACATGAGCCAGCAGTGTGCCCAGGTGGCCAAGAGAGCCAAAGGCATCCTGACTTGCATCAAGAATAGTGTGGCCATCAGGAACAGGGAAGTCATTCTGCCCTTGTATTCAGCACTGGTTAGTCCACACCTTGAGTACTGTGTTCAGTTCTGGACTCCTCAATTTAAGAAGGACATTGAGATACTTGAACGTGTCCAGAGAAGGGCAATGAGGCTGGTGAGAGGTCTCGAGCACAAGCCCTATGAGGAGAAGCTGAGGGAGCTGGGGTTGTTTAGCCTGGAGAAGAGGAGACTCAGGGGAGACCTCATTGCTCTCCACGACTACCTGAAAGGAAGTTGTAGACAGGTGGGGGTTGGTCTCTTCTCCCAGGCAACCAGCACCAGAACAAGAGGACAGAGTCTCAAGCTGTGCCAGGGGAAGTTTAGGTTTGAGGTGAAGAGAAAGTTCTTCACAGAAGGAGTAACTGGCCATTGGAATGTCCTGCCCATGGAGGTGGTGGAGTCACCATTCCTGGAGATGTTAAAAAAAGAATTGGGTGTGGCACTTGGAGCCATGGTTTAGTTGTCAGGTGGTGCTGGGTAATAGGTTGGACTTGATGATCTCTCAGGTCTTCTCCAACCTGCTTGATTCTGTGATTCTGTGTAATTTTCAGGCTTACTACTTTGTGCTTCTGGCAAGTTCTATGAAATGGATTTTCAAAGCCCTTTCCTTCTTCTCATCTTAATAAAACCCAACAATTCAGTCTCTTAAATCTAATCAGACTTTTCTGCAGATGTGAATTTCACCCAGAAGCATTGAAAACCTGCATTTGCTGAGGAGGGCTGCTCCTCAGCCCAGAAGTTGCAATGATTTTTCTGTAAGTAGCATTTGTAGATGGATATGGATTGGATTTTTTTTTTATATGTGTTTGTGTGCTTTTGTTTGGCTTCTTTTTCTTCTTTTTTCTTTTCTATTTTCTTCCAGTATACATTGCAATTGACTCTATGTTATCATAGCAGGGAAATTTACATAGACTTCAAGGTTTAGAAATAACCAGACCTTATGTAAATCATATATTATAAATCAGTCAAATTACACTGAATGGCATAACTGGTGAAACTGCTATAGAGAAGTCATTAATTATGTCATACTCTCCCTGACTGAGTAGGACATCTTCATTTTAGTATAAGCATATGTGGAACGTAACACATGAGAAAAGTGCCTTTCTGAGATTTGATTGAGCCTAGTTGCTTCAGGACATGTTACATTACTGCATTTTGTAACATTTTCTGACAGCTTCAACTTTACCTAAATGTATGTTTTTGCATACATGCAAAAAACCAAAAAGCAAGACTCTTAAGGGCTTCATTACTGAACACTTGTTTTTCCCCCTCAGAAATTCTAGGAGGAATACTATTTCATCTAAAAGACAGATTTTACAGTTGTGAACTTGCAAATATAAATAATTGAGGAGAGAACTTCTTTGGATAAAAGCCACAAAATTGTACTCTCTTGTAACAACACATTTGCAAAGACTGCTTTGTTATGTATTTGACCTGGTTTTATAACCAAAAGCCTTGGCTTTTAAAATTTTTTTCTGATATAAAAAGAACAGACAAGCTGATTAAATAACTGGACACCTTTAGAAGGATCAAACACACATGCAGTTTCACTAATTGTATTTATAGAAGATTCCTTACAGAAGCATCAAATATATGTTTTCTGGTAATAAAGTAGGGGTGTTTTTCCAAAGTAATATTGAATAGACTCAAACTCACAGGATAAAGCCTTACTTGGGTCCAGATCCTGTTACTTCTTAGCATATAATAAAATCTGTCAAATATAGCAAAACAAATCAAAACTGAGTGTTGTTTTAGAGACCATAACCAGGACACAGCTCTATCCCACATTTCCCTCCCATCTGGAATCACCATGAGTCAGTCCTTGCATGGAGACCTCAGAAGGAAACTACCAGGAGTAACCATCTTATTTCTAGTCAACTGGCCCAGGAATTAGATGCTTTCTTAAAATGCCTCTACACTGGAACAACCAATGGTCTGGGAAGGAGAAGAAGATTGTATTTTATTTCTCACAAGCTTCATGAGCGCATTAACAACCAGACTGTTGGATAAAAGTGGAAACTTTTACTTCCTTTCCCATTTGGTCTTCAAGACAAGGTATTAAATTCATTGCTTCATACAAGAGAGTTAAGTGCGTTCCTATAATCCCATGTAAATGGTTCATAATGGGATGAGAGTTTTGAAATAAATCCCTGATTTTAACACTTCCATATTTGTTGTATCATCCAGGTCTGCACTCAGCAAGCTGATGTCTGTCTGCGCAGACACGATGCACTCTCAGAGAAAATGGAGCACTGACATCCTTTAAGTCACTTTTTAGATCTCTGTGTAGCCCATCTACAACTTAATAACAGAAAAATGAGCTAAGTTTCCCAAGGATAATTTTGTTCATAAGCTAATTATCTCAAGAGTTTTAAACAGTACTAGGGCAGTAACAATAAAATGCTTTCATATGTGGCCAGGTGAGAGCTCAACTACACTGGCATGTCTCAACCAACTAATTGACTAAAAGTAGCAGTCCCCACACAGTTTTCCAACAAAAAGTTAATATATCTCTGGACAAATCCATAGTCCATTTCTAGAGCTTTGCGTAAAAAAAACCAACTCCACAGCATAAAACTAGTATTTCTATAGAAAATATATCAAAAATCAAATAAGCCATGATGATCAGAAGTCCATGCTTGTGATTTAAGAAGAGAAGGTAAAAGAAAAACTTTTATTTAAGATTTCCTGATTATTGCATTCTGCTGAAGCACAAAAACGTTTCTTATTACCCATTGTAACAGTGATGTAACTGGAATCAGACTGAGATGTATCATGAAGTACACTTAATAGGATACACAGAATTGCCATGGACCTTTGGACACCCATCCTAAGAGCTTCAGATCCTTTTTTCTTTCATCTTAAACTAAGTACAAAGACTAAACCTCAGTCCAATCACTCACTACATTTTATCTTAAGTCTTTGACCCTATCTTCTCAACACATTACAAATACTCCCTACTGATTTTTGTTTGTTTTTAATGCTGGGGAAAGTGGGTAAAACTTAGTTGGCAATGATGTTTTTCTTCCTTTTGCTCTTTGTTTTCTGCAAACAAGAGTTGCTCAATGTTGGATCCAAGAGATTAAATTTGTTTGTCTATATTTTGGCTGTTTTCATGAGTGCTGTGTTACTGTTTATTTCATTTAATAACCTAGATACTAAGCAAGTTCTTTTTTTTTTTTTTTGTATAGTTCAGCTGAAACTATGTCTGTGTATCTAATTAGAACTACATAGAAATAGTCAAAAGATATTTGAATGCACTATTGAAGTACCTTTCATTGTTTCAGTCTTACTCTTAGATGCTAAGATCTCAGTTCACTGCTTTTAAAGCAAAATCTGATATAAAAATGGAAATACTGCATCAGCCACATTCAATTGGAAATTTGTATTGTAGAAGGTCAATTTGAGAATACTTGCTTGTATCAACCAAAAGTCTAGTCCAATACTAAACTCCTAAAGATAAAAATAGCTACCTTTTTAACAATTCATAGCATCCTAGATGACTGAAAAGTAGAAGACCTGGTTTGAGTATTTAATCTTTGCACTAGTGTTTTTGAATCTGTGCTTGAACTATAACAAAATAAAAGCGAAACACCTCATCCAGCTAAACAGCTGCAAGATTCCCACAGTTCTGGGACAGTATATCTCAAGAATATCATAAGATAAAAATTGGTAAATTAAAGTTTAATATTTTCATATTCAATAAAAACCCCCATAAAAATATATAATGCATAGTTAAATACGTCCATTAAACTGTTAGGAACAATTTTAGGGAAATATAGTTGAACTCTAAAAAGTTTAATAGTGTAAAAAAAAGAAATTACGCATTTACTGTCTGACACAAACACTTTGCAGCATTAAGGACTTTTCTCACTGTGACTCAGAGGAGCTACCTTAATTTTTTTCTAAAAGAAGAGGAATAGTTAGCCATTGTTCTTGTCTAGCTGAGACATCTTTTTCTATTTTCTATGATTTTGAAATTATGAAAAATATAGCAACTGAATTTCTTTCCAACACCTGTTAAAATTTGAGGTATTTTTCATAATTATTTGATCATCTCAATATGTCTATAGCTGTGTTCTGATATATATATATAGTTCTAGAAAGTAGATAAATCTTGCTATGTTTTGCAGATGAACAAAATGAAACATCACAAGCAATTTTAAAAGGTATTTAAATGAATAAAATCTTAAAAGTTACACACCAGAAAATTTCAACACTGATTATAAGTATCTCTCTCATCTGGGATTTGCCCAAATTATAATAACATGTAATTCAAACCTTGCTATAGGAAAATAAGGCCTTCAAGTCTCTAAGTGATTACATCAGGATCTTATACATAAACCAATAAATCATTGTTGGGGAGATGAATTGTGGAGTTTCACAATTTCCCCACAGAAGTCAAGGGCAAAAAATAGAAGGAGAAAATGTTCAGATGTTTACTTGGGTGAGATCAGATCTCCATTTACAGAGGCAAAGAATAGCTTCTTCTATTTTCAGCAAACTAGGAAAATTACTTATTGGATTATCTGAATACAGAAAATCCAAATTTAGAAAACCACTTGTAAAGCTGCAAACACAAGGATATTTTGTATAAGGCATTTTTTTTAAAATCTCTTGAATCACTTATGAGTGATGCTTTAAAGCAAGTTTTATTTACAATTTAAGCTTTTTTTGCCAAATAAAATGTTTGAATGTTCAGATGTAAATATTAAAATGCACTTACATCTCATTTTACCTGTCAGAGGCACAATCAGTTTCTAGCAAACTGGGTGGAAAAATGTTGTTTGATTATAAGTATGATTAAAAACAGAGATTTTATTGGACTGAAAATAGTGCAAGCTGAGAAAATACTCCAAGATACAGGACTATCATTACACTCCATGAGATGTTACTGAGCTGAAAACTCTGCCCTGCAAATTTTATGGAAAAGTAATTATCTTTCTCATCTGTTGTTAGTGTAAGCCCACATTAAATAGAATTTGAGGTGTGGATTCCATATGTTATTTCCCCAGCTTTTCAAGGGCAAAGCTAAGGTGAAAAATCTTTGAAATAAATTTTTTCTTCCACCCCCAGGAGATGAGAAGTTTTCTATTACACAAACATAAGGAAGGAATCTCACAGCTGTTAGACATTTCAAATCCCACCATCTCTTCTGGAACATAAACTTTAAGATACTCTCTTAATAAAAGGCACTTCCTCTGATTTCTTCCCAGAGAGAAAACAACCAAACTGTTGCATCTCCCTTAAAAGAGAATGTGCTCATTTCTTCCAGTGTCATGTAGAATTTGAGAGGAAAGCATGTGCTAAATTTTCCAGGGCTCAATATAGAATAAGACATGTCTGTAAGTAACATCATCAGAAAATGCCCTGAAACTGTCTTCTTCGAACAATTTGGAGAGTAGAAAATAAAATCCATGAAGTCCAGCACTTTAGAAGAGATCCTTAGTATGATTTGTTAGACTAGACACATATAAAAATCTGACATATGCTCTCTTACAAAACAGATTAATTTCAATTTAAGAACAGGTATCTAAAATATGTGCTTATTATTTTCTCTTCTGAGAGAGGTGCTATAATGGCTAATCCATAATGTATTTGATTGGAAGAGACCTTCAAAATCATCCAGTCCAACCTTCCACCCAACACTGAAGGGTCAACACTAAACCATATCCCTAAGTGATAGGTCCACATATCGGCTAAACACCTGCAGGGATGATGACTCCACCATGGCCCTGGGCAGACCATCTCAATGTTTGATAACTCCTTCAGTGAATAAATATTTCCTAAAATCCAGCCTAAATCTCCCTTGGCATGGCTTGCATCCATTTCCTCTGGTCCAGTTGCTTGTCACCAAGGAGAAGAGGCTGGCCCCCTCCTCATTCCAACTTCCCTTCAGGTAGTCGTAGAGATTGAACAACCCCAGCTCCCTCAGCTGCTCCTCATAGGCCCTTCACAAGCCTCAATGCCCTTCTCTGAATATGCTCCAGCAACTCAGTGTCTTTATATTGAGGGGCCAGAACTGAACACAGTACTCAAGGTGTAGCCTCACCAGTGCTGTGTACAGGGGGATGATCACCTTCCTGTTCCTGAAGCCATGGTGTTTCTAATACAAGCTCAGATGCCATTGGCCTTCTTGGCCACCTGGGTACACTGATGACTCATATTCAGTCAACTTATCAACCAATACCCCCAGGTCCCTCTCCAAGTTACAAAACCACCTTCATACATATGTGCAAATATCTTCATACATAAGAAGGATCCAACTTTTTTTTTCCACTAGTAAGGAATGAGGTTGTTACTGAGCAATGACATGCAGTTGCCTTTCAGAACAGTCAGAAGTAGAATCAAATCAAAAGAGACAATAAGAAAGAATGGTGAGGGCACTGAGAGGAAAAAAAAATGTTGCAGAGAAGTATTATCCAGGTACAAATGAGAAATAGAAGGGGAGGTCCTTGATAATCTGAAAATCAAACCCTCAGATAAGTAGGAGAGAAAATTCTGAGAAAGGCAAAAAGAGAAGAACTGCCACAGCAGGAGATAATGATCAAATGTAGCAGTTAGACATGTTGTGCAGCAGTATCTGGATAAGAAAATGATCTGAAGAATGGTCAAAGTCAGTCCTACTTACAACACCCAAGAAACTTGAAAGGCAAACTACCTACCTAAGAGCAGTCTGGCTGACTGCCTATCTATGATTCATCCTTCAAAGCAGAAGAGAAGAACCTGAGAAGAAAATCAGTCCTTTCAAATAGAGAGAGAAGAGCAGAACTGTTCTGATCACTTTTAAGTACTCACAAGTACTCACAAGCCTTGTTTACTGTTCACTGATCTGTGAATTGTTTTACTGACTTTAAAAGGGTATGAAGGTCAGAGTGGTGCAGAAGGCTGTGGGATGTCTTAGTTGTGCAGTGTCAGCAAGAGCACGCTAGCCCTGATGAGAAAGAAATAAATGCATGCATAATATTGGCCGATGATAAGTTATGCAATAATTTGAGATGACAAGTGACAACAGATTGACCCAACGTGTTCCAACTCCTTCCTGCTCTAAGACGGATGAATGGATTCATGATACAAAAGACACTGTAAAGTGTATAGTGAGGTGATCACTGTCTGAATTTTTTGACAATGACAATCTCCTAGACACAGCAAGTAAGGATATGAGAATTCCTTACATGTGCTTTCCTACATGATGGAGGAATTGTCTGGGCTGCACATCAGTAGCAACTAAAGGGTAGGGACTGGGTGAACTAGCACTAAAAAAAAGGACATTCTATTAGAGAGAGAAATTAAATTGTAGGGATAGTGATGCAGGCAACTCCAAGGCTGTTTTGTGTACTTGATAAGCTTAATCATATTCCTACAATGAACATTTTTCATGTGACTTCAAAGGGTAAAATCCCCTAAGTAACTTTGAGCTATTTGGAAAAAACAACAACAAACAAACAAAAAACCTTCAGTGGTATCTCCATAGAAACAAAACAAGTTTCAAGTTGCCCATATTCCTGGTCTTCATAAAATTCAGAAGGCAAAAACCGTGCCTCCAGCATATGGGAATGGATCTGCAGGAGTATGTCCAGAGGAAGGCCATGGAGATGATCAGAGGGTAGGAACACCTTTCCTACAAAGACAGCATGAGAGAGCTGAGATTGTTTTGTGTGGTGAAGAAAAGGTTCTTATAGCAGCTTTCCAGTAACTAAAGGGGGCCCAGAAGAAAGTTGGAGAGAGACTTTTAACAAGGACATGTAGTGATACGATAGGACAGGGGTAATGTCTTTAAAATGAAAGAGGGAAGATTTAGATTAGATAAAAAGAATAAACCCTTCACAATGAGAGTGGCAGAGCCATTGGAACAGGTTGCCCAGAAAAGATGTGGATGTCCCATCCCTGGAAGTGTTTAAGGTCAGGATTGTGAGCAACATATTCTAGTGGAAGGTGTCCCTGCCCATGGCAAGGTTGTTGAAATCCCTTCCAACCTAAATCATTCTGTGATTCTATGATAAAATTTTCCTTGTGCTCCTGTTTCATTTCCTGATATGAAAGAAGCACAAGATGGAGCACAATATACGGAACTGTAAAACAAAGTCTGAGTGGGTCATATACAGACTTAAAGATTGAAAGGGAACATCTTAAACTATTTTCTTGACTTCTAAAGTGAAGAAGGGTGTCAGATTTTTAAGGTACCTCAACAAGGGTCTAGTCAGACATACTGCTGGTTTCTAATAATCAGCCAGAGACTCCTCAATAAAATTCACAATGTCTTTGTAATATATTCAGGGTAGCACAGAAGCAGAAAGATGATTTACAAATAACTCACTATCTATTTATAGGATCCATAAGTGCCCACTGCATTATGTGGGCCAAATCATGTGAGATCACCTTATAGCTCCATGTTAACATTTCCTCTTTGATGGTCTTTCAGATGCTCTTGTTAGGTTTTCACAAAGGTACTTGTAAATACAAATACCGTTTATGAAATATTTAACAGATACTCAAGTGTACCTTGGGATGACTATGGTTTGGAATGACCTGTTTATGGGATGTTTGCCCACATTTATGCTGAGTATTGAATTCGAGCTTTTGGAACTGCATAGGAGAAAATAAATCTGCATCTTTGTCCGATGATTTAAGCATTATTTGATTGGTTTTTATTTTCTTTTAAATCCCTTCCTGATCACTCCTTCCCTGTAGACACAAAATGCAACAGAGGGATCTTCACACTGTCTCTGTGTCCTATTTCAAAGTCACTATAAGAGAAAAATTGGAAAGTGATTAAATTGAGAACAGTTAGGGGAGTTAACGTTGCTACAGTTAGAAGAGGGATTTTTTTCTCTGAGGTCATAGGATCATAGGATGTTAGGGGCTGGAAGGGACCTTCGAAGATGCACACTATAGAAACATCTTGTCAGTTTCTGTAGTACTATATGAAAATATGATATGAAGTCAAGTATATAATTTCCATGAGAATGTTTTCCTGGATCCTGTTAAAACAAATTAGTCTGGTGTAAAAAAGATCTAACTTCCTCCTTCACACTCATAGCCACGTAAACACACAAAACCTAGAACTGTGTACATATATATATTAAAATTAGATGTGTTGTCTTGTTCCCTAAAGGGTAAACCACAGCAGCAAAACGTCTCTATTATATCTTGTATTATAAAATTATAGCTTAGGGACTATAATTATTGGAAAATATTCTAAAGAAAAGTGAGGACTTTGTAATATTGGTTTGAAACAAGCAAGTACCCACTGAAAGACAATTTATAGAGTTTAAAGTGGTTATTTGTTCACACCTTGCATTCAGGAAGCAGATAAAAATCTACACTGTATCTAACAATCAGATCTGATTTTCCCTTTTATGTAGAGATAGATTAAATATGAAATTTACTATTAAATCTTCATTTAACTTACTGCAAATTTTAGGTTAATGTGCAAAATAAAGAAGGAACTGTAAGCATAAGAAAATATCCCTTTCACTATTTTGTTTCTCATAAATTCTCAGCAAGTAAGCTATCATTGAATTTGTTTTCTTTACCCAAAACTGAGCAGGAAAATGCAGTCTGTGTTGGACTGACTAGGACTGAAAAAGCAGCAAATCTATAAATGTGAAAATAAAAAAGAAGATATAAACTGGGGAAAATATAGCCTAAGATTATTTTCTTTTGCTTGCACATTCTGCTACAGTAATGTAAAAATCAACAATTTCAATTATCACTGCCAAAAACTGCAATTGCCTTGCCTATAATTCTCACTTTCTCAAGTGCAGAAATCACTCATTTATGTATTATTGTCACCAACTCTTGAAATCACTGATCCTATATCAGCTGCAGTAGGATGGAAGTGCTCTGCATTATTCACTGAAGCCCCTGTCCCAGAAGCACACTTCCCAGCTGCTGGCTAAGATCAGGTACCTCATCTGTTCTCATCACTTTAATATCCCATACATTGTCAGCCTGAAGATTTTATATTAAACAGGTTTGGAGGCTGTGGGAAGGAATAACCACTTGCTCCATTCACTCTATGCATCAACCCAAAACTGCAGTGCTTTCAGGTACTGTGGCTGCATTGTGACTCCGTGTCAGAATATGAAATCTGTGCATAAAACCACCCTGTGTGCTTTGGTCATTTTTTTCAGGGGGAATTCAGATCCTTGGTACTCCCATGAATTTTCTGGTGATGCAATCAATGGCTACAATGCCACCCACTCTGCTAAGCCTGTGTACTCCCCAGGGTTGATGCAGCCACTGCAGCTATCCACTTGCAGCTGTGACCACCCTTGTCCCTTCTAGTGCTGCTCTTCCCAACACAGTTTCAAAGACTTTCCAAAATAAGTCAGAACAGATTTAAATGTGCAGTGGTGTGAACTGGTCCTGGATATAGTTGCAGACTGACCAGGGCAAGGATTTTTTAATTTCTCCCCCAGCACAGCAAGATTTTCTCTAACAAAGTAAAAGATATTCTGTAGCTTTTTGAAGATATCAGTCCTTGCAAGATGGTAAAACCTCCGTTCACACTGAACCTCAAAGGACCACACATATTAGACTGAATGACAATTTGATCTCTCTCTCATTTTTGGCAAATGAGAGAATTTACTGCCAACTAAGTCAGAAAATCCAGTAAAAGTGAAATACAGCACTATATAATGGCTACCTGGCAGTAAATTTTGTATTTGAGCTATTTCATTGCCATTCGTCTTTATCTGATTAAGCCACCTGATTTATAAAACATGCTGGGATATAGTTTGTATACAGCAACATAATCCACCCAGTGGTCTGGTTTCCAGAACCACAAGGATAAACATGCTCAAACCATAAAGGCACTTTCAATGCAAGATATAAATTTATAATGCCTACTAAAACATGTCTCATCATTACCATTTCTGGTATGGATGAACTGTCAGCTACAATACCACAGCCTCTTTCCAAACCTTTTAAAAGTAAGGAAAGTCTAAGTCACGTTCAAAACACAAAAGTCACAAGTTAGCGGAGATTTTCTCAGTAATCCAGTGATACCATTCACCTTCAACGAGGAAGACAAGAAGGCTGTCACTGTGAAGTTAGCAGTGCTGTAGACCTCTGACAGAGAAGCTAAATTTTTCAGTGGATCTAAGAAATGCTATGTATCTAAAGGTGGATATTGTAGCAGATTCTGAACCTGACAACTTTGGTCCCACAAGATATCCTAAAAAAAAACCCCAAAAAACCCCAGTTACACTGTGCCTGTGCATTCAGCAAAGAGTATATATTGTTTCCAATTGTATCTCGAGAAAAAGATATCCTAAGTAGAACACCAGTTCTTAAAGACCTATGTCCTGTAAGGCTGCTGAAACATTTATAACGAAAAATTAGAATGTAGAAGATAACTGTTTTCTTTCTAAAAGAGCAGAGGAGAGCACAGAATAGATACTGCACTAATAGCTTTCTATAGTAAAACTCTTGCTATTGTATCTAAAGTCCCAGTCTAATACTTACACGTTTGTAGGTCCCACTTAAGTTACTTGCTAGTATGAACAGTAACTTTAGGTTTAATTCTAGAGGTAGTAAAACAAATAATTTTAAACCACTGAAGAAGAGCAAGAAAACAATTTGAACAGTGGTTTGCTGCATTTTGATCTGAAAATCTAGAGAGGTTCCAAGGCATGTTTGCTGTACTCAGAATTACTTGAGATCACAGACTATTATGAATGGAAAAAATGAAAACAGTTGCTTGGTTGCTTTTTGTGGGAAAATGACAGTATGCAAAATACAATAAATGAATTTTTTTGAGTGCTTATTCCACTTCCTTACTCACTTACTCACATGAAAGAAAAGTGAAGGTGGAGCTGCAGACATCAAAATCGAGTGCAGTCTATTCTGGGAGCCATTTATAGTGTAAGTAAAAGTGTAATTAAATAACGACTTCATTTCAGCAGGATCCCATGATAAGAATCAATAGTCGGGCCACTGATCTTGCATTAATTTGCTCTTACATCGACACTAAATCTTGTCACAGTCACACTTCTGTGACACCCTGAATTAACCTTGACTATAACCTTGGCTTTAAAATAGAAGCATTTCCCCCCCTCCCCCTCTCCAGAGGCATCAATGGCTGCTTTCTGGGATTAATCACATTCAGCAGAATTTACATGTATGAGACATGGTCTTCATTTCTGAACAGTGTAACAGGTGTAACAACCCTTGCCAAAAAAATGTCCTCCACAACATAATGGAAGCTGTTACATGCTTAACTTTTCTGAGCCTTTGACAAAAAACAATTTTCTTTTACTTTAAGCCTTTCATATTCCTTAGAAGTAAATACTGCATTTTGATCTTAGTCATAAAAACAAAAATGTGTTAGAAAAAGCATACAAAGATATAAAGAATGCAACCAAACATGACTAAAGTGTTGCAATATTATTTCCGAGGGGATTTTTTTGTCTGCTTTTACTTGAATACTTTTTCATTTTGCCTGAACTGTATTTGCTGGCTGAAATTTTGAGCTCCTGCAAATACAAAATGCTTCTTGCTCTTTACATCTCTTTAGAGAGTTACTAAAAATTTAATTGCTTCAGAAAAAAAATGTGGATACAATTTTACAGTTTGGAAACTATACAAATGCAAAAATAAAGCAGATCCCTGTCCAGACTAATAGACTGGGATTTATGGAAAGACAGCATTTTCACTTTAGGCTTTGTTAAGAAATGAGAAGCCTCAATGAATCCTTACTGTTCTGGAAATACAAAATATGCTTTTTCAATCCTTTCTAAGGGTTTCATATTATGTAATTTCTTCTCTGGTGATACTTCATTAAGTTTCGCAGAAAACTCATTATCCTCCCTGTCTGAAAAAAAAAAAAAAAAGTCAGTACTGGGTCTTTTTATTAAAAAAAAAAAACTAGTTTCAGATTCTTTGCTTTCTTGGAGGCTTAGAAGCACCCTGGTCTTCAGAGCAAAGTGTACCCTCACCAGCCTCTTGGTCTGAGTTCCATGGAGGACATCCTATATTTTACAGTCCACCTTGATCCTGGGACTAGACCTGGCCAGGCTGCTTTTGGCAAGATATTGTCTTTTGCCTTTGACTAGAAAATGAGACAGCCAGCTGTTTACCTAAAAGGTGCCTTAGTTTTCTGAGTCAGCATCAGTCCCTGAAGCTCAGTGTTAAGACGATAAGGATGTCGCCGATGAAGCAGAGAGGCAGAGATTGAAGAGAATGGTATCATTTGCTGTTTTACACTGCTCTATCTATGTGTTATGAAACGTGGAAGTACATAACATATTGAGGCAATTTTTCACACCATAATATCCATAGCAAGGAACTTGCTTTTGAGGAGTGAAAGGAAATTTGGTTTAGGCTTCCTTCATGATTTTTTTTCATAGCAATTTTACCTTGTAATATATTGTGCTACTGTTTCAGGCAATTTGGAAATATAAATTGCAGTATAAATAAATGAAAGAACAGCACTCATTAAGAGGTAAGAATTTAGTGATACTCAGATATTGGTGGCCACGACCACTCCAGGGTGTACTGCTGTGTTGACATTCAACACTTGCAGTTACCATACTCAAGTTAATGTCATACTAATCATAAAACTCCAGTCTGTTTTATTTTGTGTAGTATCCCCATACTCATTATTCATTTAATTTTCTAAATTTCAGTTTGCAAAACTAAGCAAATAGGAACTAGGCTGGCCAGGATAATACAAATGACACAAAGTCCTAAGGGCATATGACAAGCTTTTGAAAGGCTATGTTCCATTCAGCATAATTTAAATTTTTAATAGAATTTTCTAAGTAACAGTACTATGTTCTTTGTTAACCATCGGTTTATTTTCTTGTATCTGAGGACAATCAGACACAAAAGGATGCAACAAGAAAAGTACACAATATTCTTCTTCTAAATGTATTTTTAGAAAAGTCACTGTCATACAAATCTGCACTTATTCCTGTCTTAATCTTCATTAATATGATTAATATCTGGTTTTGTATGACCTAATGGGACAATACTTCTATAAAATTCAGGTTTTGAGTTCTAATAAAAAAATGATAGTGAGTAGTAAAACTTAATCTACTCTACAGTATTTTTTAACATCCACATGAAAAACTGAGAGGGATGCTGGGAGAGTTTGAGCTGACAAGTCAACATGCCACACACTTGTCCATTTTCTTATTGCCAAACATCCAAACATAAAAGAACCTTTTCACAGCACTTTCAGTACTTAGACAGAGTACCCAGCAGCACCAAGGAGAATCAAGCAAACAACACAACAGATTTATTACCACTAATGAGTGACTACAAAAGTGCTCTGAAAAGGTGCATCATACCCATTTTCTTTTTGGTTTTAACATTACTATGCAGTAGAGAAGATAAAGACATGGAAGTCTACTTGTATTCAGGATGAGCTAAGAGTTAAATCAAAAAAACATTCGATGTTCCATATTGGCAAACTGAATTTTTTTTCCCAGAAGCTAATGAGACAAAGCTAATATCTACTTGTCCTTCATCCCATAATACACTTATTACAAAAGCACTATTCAATTTACAGTCACATCTTATTAGACAACAGATGGTCTTATCTAAATTGATTGGTTAATTTAGGTTTATGATTTCTTATTAACAAAGTCACAACAATGAATCAAGTCTTCCTAGGAATCTTCGTGAAGCCAGCCATGTTATGAAGTTAATGACTGCTATTCAGTAAGAAGCAACAAACTTACAAAAAGGCCATTTATACAAAACGTGTTACTGCAGTTCCTTATGTATTGTCGTCTCCTGTAAATGCATTTCTTCCGCCTCTCATAGGTGCTAGAGTCTATTTTCTCATCGTGATGCATACACTAACTTTTCACAAAGTTAAATTAAGGTGATCACAATAGAAAATTCTATGAAAATGACATGATATTCAACTTTAATTTTATAGAAAAGATTTATTCTCTTCAATTATCATCCCCTTCTGCAATGTGCTTTTATGATGTGTGGCCTGAAGGCCAGGTTCACTGAAACAAATACATCTTTCTCTTCTCTGGACTTACCTACCTTCCTCTGTGTTCCCTTACAAGAGCTAGAGCCCTCCTGCAAGCCAACACAGTTACAGTGCCTGGAAGCTGTTTAATGAGAGATTTTCCTCTGAAGAAAATGCAGTGGCTTGTATAACCAGGCTAAGCCATGACAGCAGCAGATTTAAAAAAGCTGCAAGCCCACGACAAAAAATTTAGGGCAAGTTCTGCTAGACATTGAAAAGCTCCAAAAGCACAGCTGGCTCACTTTATACACAGTTGCCAGTGTCTGATTCCCTCCAGGTTTATGACATGATTTTGATGGCCATGCTCAAACAAGATTATCAGCTATAAGGCTGGACTTTTTTCATACGTGAAGTGAAAAATAAGGCTAGGTCTTAATACAAGTCAATGTTTCATTTGTGCTTATGGAGATCGCTGAGACTGAACCAGACATGCTCTGAGGAATCTGCCCTGATTGAGGTCTCCCTGTGGCAAAGTCATCATATAGTTTGCTGTCAGCTTGCTGTCAGAACAGGAACAGTTGTAACAAAAGAAGACACAGGGTTTGAAAGTTAACCAAAACCCTGCTGGCAGTATTTGCCTGCTCAATGTGCAACATTAAGTCCTCATGCTCACAGATGACAGCCACTAGAACCAACCACCAGATTATAGGAATGAAATCTTGACCTGTGTGAATTTGACAGGAAGGCATCAACTGGCCTCAAGGGCCAGACTGTCACCTCCATTTTGAGATTTGCCTAAGCCATTAAAAAAAAAGCTCTACAGGTAAATAACTGAAGTAGAAGTTCCACCTGAGCCAAAGAGGGAGTAGATTCCCAAATACTGGACAAAGCAGTGCTGTTGTTTCTTAAAGTCATGAAGATGCCTTTTCTCATACGCATTCCAAACACCTACACCTCCTCCCCTACTCCCCCCCCCCACCCCCCTCCGTTTTATCTTTAATGCTGATTGCTGTTTTTCATTGGGGTCACAATTTGTTTACATTAGATTTCAGAAGGGATGTCACGGGGAAGAAAGGAGAAGGAATTTTGAATCCACATGGTACAATTTTTCATTTAAATTAGACAATGCATATGACATCTCATACAGGAGATAAAAAGGCATATCTCTTTGTTGAGGTGAAATACAGATACATTTCAAAGAAGGAAAAATTATTTGCAATTTTTGATTTTTGTCTGGAGAGTACTACTGTATATATTTAGTTCATCTCATTTAATAGGTCCCTTTTCTTTGAATTCCCTGACGTGATAACAGTTTCCCTCCAATGTTATTTAATTTGAATTGGATTTTCTTTATCCTTGATGCCAAGTTTTGCGCATTTTTTGCTTACCATTTATAAATGATGAGCACAAGTTGGGCGTTCAGAGAAACAGATGATAAATTACAAGCTATCCCTAAAATTACAACTGCCAATTTATGTGAAAAATTCAGCAAGGTTTCAAAGAAGCCCAAGTTACAACAAAACCCCACCTAAGAATGTGGAAGAAAGTTGAGTCCTTGGGTAATTACGAAACAATCAAGCATATAACAAATCATATTGATGTCTATGGAGGAGACTGTACGTTTCTGAAAACCAGGTGATTAAACTTCAGAAATTAAATATGGGGTTAAGACTTAAAAATCAGGCCTCTATAATAAGCCAGAGAAATAAATAAAGTGGAGGAAAAAAGAAAAAAAAAATTCATCCATTTGCAAAAGAAATTTAATACTCTATGGAATTTAAAAATAGGACTATTATTTAAAGGTGTAAGACTATCACAACAAAGAATAATACAGAGAAACTCTACACAACTGAGAAAACATTCAGTAGAAGTATCACATAAAGTTAGAGAGAGAGGAAGACCACTTCAGTCTAACTACTTATCTGCTGCTTTATCCTGTAAGGATACCATGTCTGGTGCAATAGGCAAATGCAACTTAAACAGAGCCAACTACCTTGAAAGCTTTCATGCAGAGAGCAGTGAACTGTAATATAACAGAGATTACTATAATGTACAGATTAAAGTATGTTTGAGAGTGATATAACTGTTTGTGATGCCATACATTTCATAACAATTGCTTGAAAAAATAGAAAGAAATAAACCAATAGAAGTGACTACATATACAGGAGGTAAGTGATCAATGACAATAGTATGGGAATGCCAGAGGAAGGGAAAAATAGCTTGCAAAGAAGTGAAAAACTGTCACATAGTTGTAGAGGTGAGTAGTTTGGGTGTAGTATAGGCAGGCTTACAGTTAGCTGGTTTTGTCTATAATGTCTTTTTTCTTTCTCCATCCAAATTGAAGAACTCCACTCCTCTTGCCCATCCCAGTCTCTGAAGCCAAGGTGATCTGTAAAAAGCTCTCTTCAAATCCAGTAATAGAACTGGAATTTCTGAATGTTTTTTTGAGAACTCCTTCCTTGCCTTTTTCATGTCTTTTATATATATAAGAAGGTTTTAGGGGTTAGAGTGGGTGGTAAGATTATTGCTGCTTGTGTTTTAAGGTAGCAGTAGGCCCAATTAGGCACCTGGAAATTGACTAGGGAGCAATTAAACATATAGAACTTGCCCTGAGCTAGAAGCAGTTTTAGAATTATTGTCAAACAGCTCAAACAAGTGTATAAAAATGTTTTCCTGAGTACAAACAAATTAATCCCAAATGACAAAATTATTGCAAATAGTAGTCTTCACATTTTGAATACATCCACTGGTGCCACAATATCTCCTACTGAGCATCTCTTCTCTGTTTGCTGTGTCTCTTCATAGGATTTCCTCGTTCTTGCCAATGTCTCATGCAAACAAAACACTTTCTTACTTCAAAGAATTCAATTTTTTAACAGCTAATTCTCTTATATTAATGTAGTTTTCATAAACTGAAATTTCATTTCATAATTCAATACTGGAATGATCTATTCTAATTTCCTCAACACACACTCTGATATTATTAATAGTTTGAGAACAAAACCAGGATGGCAGCAATTTTTTTCTCTCAAAATTTTGGCAGTTTTATGTCATTACAATGCTACTGGCTGAAAGGCAATTAGTCTTCAAGTGCATGTTTGTCACTTTTTATATGCCATGTGGTAATCAAAATATAGATAAATAAAATGAAAAGCTTCTGCCACCAATTCTTATTCTTTGTTTCTACCTCAAAGTTCTATGATATTATGACCCTTACTCTAGAAGTAGAGATTTTAGAATAAAAGATGGAGCAATTCAATGTAATGAGGGTTACTAAAATAATTAAAAATAAAGCAGCAACGTGAAAATATCATAGAATGAAATCTCTCTTTACCCTTTTTAAGTTACAAAAGACTGGTATGTAATGAACAAAAGAACAGGACAATCAGCTTGACAAAATTCCCCAGACATTGACCATTTAGCAGCCTAATCAAGTGATCAACATCTTTTTTCCCCCATTCTCATATGATTTACAAGAAACAAAGAAGATCTTCCCCCAAGCAGCTCTGACAACTTGGTCTTGGATGAGAATGATTATTTAATTTTTCAGTCTCCAATCTGAACTGATAATGACTATATTATGGCCCCAGTCCTGCAAAGTGTTCTTTCCACGCAGAGATCAATGTGGGACCGTGGCTTCTTTTCATACTGACTGATGGATGTTTGGTGGCCCTCCTGAGACAAGGAGACAAGTTATCAAGCTCCGTCCACCACACCACTACCACCATCATGTTTTGCATTAAGAGGTGTTCTTACTGGAAAACTAAACTGAAAAGATAGATTGTGGATGTTGAATTAGTTTGTTTCCCACACCAGCCTCCAGAGGGATAAACACCTTCACTTCTGCTTTCATTCTTTGCCTAAACAGAGTTTAATTCTCCATGATATTAATATTGCACTATTCGTAAGCACACCATTCCCTAAATACTTGTAATAGCTTTGATAAAATTACATTAGTTGTTCTTGGCCATAAATGGAAACAAGCACAAGGTATATTCCATTCCCAGAAAAAAAGTTATGTGGCACTGCAAAGAAAATACAACTGACACTAAGTAATTCTGAAGGGTTTTGGCTTTCTGTCCAGAAGACAGGCTGATGATCTCTCTTTCACAGTGGGAGTGTAGGTCTGAATTGCACTGCATGAAATTACACTTGCCTAAGCTTATCGGAGAAACCACCTGAAAATGACTTACAACTCAATTTGTTGGGAAAAAAAAAAAACAAAGAATTCTGCAATGGCGAAGTGAATCTTTCCTGTTCTGAAGTTTCTGGATAGTCTTTTATGATGAACATAAAATAAAAGAAACAGCGGATTAACCTTCTTTGTAAAGTAGAAATTTATTGATGGATGGTTGTTTTCTATTTCAAAATCATAACTTACTGAATATATATTAAAGCCATTTTATTGAAAAGCCTTTTTTTTTTTTTTTAATGAAAACCACTAAGGCTAAAGACAAAAATCTTTGGCCATGTAGTATATATTCTTGAGAATCTATATTTCCTTCTCAGTGCAAATCACCTCCATTTGTCTCCTACAGGAAGAAGTTATTTTCTCATCATGTCTGGAAGGCTAGTACAAAGGTAGATATGAAATTTTAGTTACTGTGTGAAGCAAAGTTTCCTTTTTCTGAATTACATTTTTAAACCTATTTTTTACACACTTTTGACAATAATGAAATGCCTCTTCTTTCTTCTTCAAACTTATCTCTTCACTTTAAATATTTCAGTCTAACACATAGTAAACTTAAGCTAATTTAGCTTGCTCTTTTTTTCTTTAATAAATATTACTTTATATCTTTCTATTGTTCATTAAACAACTCCAATTTTAACATTTTTGCCTGGGAATTTGATTTTGGGTGTATGATTGCTCATTTTCCTTATGAACAGTAAGATAATGACTTTTTGCCCATGTTCTCAATCTTTCTATTCCCTCTAATTATTTCTTAGCCTTTCTTCCAGGCTATGACACTTACAGATTTTACTAATATACTGTTAGCTCTGTCTCTGAGATAATTTAGAAAAATACTTTTGTAATTGAAATGACTTTGTTATTATAATAGTGTCTTCTGGTTCATCCCTTCTTCACCTCCAGTCTATGAATCAATTACAAATAAGATGTCTATGAGCTAAAAAAGAAAATCTTTTCATCTCCAATAATGCATTGGCCTTGAATGTTTTTAATGTCACTCAGTAACCATGCCCACATTTAAAACACAGCCAGTCCTCTGCTTCTCTCTACCTATTTACAGCAGCTGATACTACTCTGAAGCATTTATGATTATAAATAGATTTGCTCCTCATTTTTTCTATGCTCATTCAGGAGAACACTAGGATACACTGGTGGGTTTTGTCCTGAAGGGACAAGCCCCAAAACATGCCCTAACCCAGACAATGGGTTAAGCACCTGTGAATGTGCAAACTCAGACACTTCCTGGGGTCCAGATGCTCCAGGCAAACATGTAGCACATGTAATTAACTTGTAACTGTGTGCACCCCTGGCCATGTTTGGATATGCCCCATTCTATAGGTTCAGCTATCAGGTTTCTCTCTTACAAAAGGGCATTAATTGCTTTTGGACAGTGTTTAAACCAGCCAAGATAGTAGGCAATTTGCCTTGTTCTCACCCAGAAAGTAACAGGAGCCAAAGGCTGCTGGACTTGCAGCTGAAGAGTCTGTTCCTGCAGGAAAACTACACCTGGGCCTTGCACCTGGACTAAGGAAACCAACACTCCGAGAGCCCTGCGATGGAACACACGAGAGAGAGGCCTCTTAGCCCTCTCTGAGCCAAGAGCTGCTTGAATTATAGTTACAGTGTCTGGGAAGATACCTGACAAAGGAGCAAGTTGTGAGTCCCTGGCTCATCTGCTACAGAATCCTGCTTGTGGGAAACTGTAGATTGTGGCACCTTTATTTCCAATTTGAATCACTGTATTGGAAATTCTCAGATGTGTGGTTAAGTTGTTTAACTGCCTTCATACGTGGAATATAATATCCACAACTGAATAACAGAACCTGGAAATATACTTTGTAAATAAGTTACAGTGGTGTCTGAAGATACCACTGCCCAAAATATTATATATTATATATATATATATATATATATAATTACAGTTTTCAAGCCCCTTGAGGTTTTAACCACCTATCATTAATATTTTCTCCTAACAAAATTTCTTGGTAGGTCCTAAAAGAAGCTCAGAGATAAGGAGGTTTCCAGAATGATCCCTGTAGACAAATATCCCCTTTCCTGGTGTGGTGAAAGAGATAAAGCAAATATAACTGTGCCATACTTGGGAATTCTGAGACATTATTTATTTTTTGTCATGATAAGGGAAGCTGTATGTGTTCTGTTTGTAGAAAAAACCCACTACCTTGCTGAGTTTTACTCACTGTGCTGGAAAAAGAGACATAGTTAATCCTAAAAAGGCTTTGGATATTTCCAAGACTAAGGCTGTTGGACTATGGTCCAGTGGATTATATCACATATATGATTAGTGTCCTTAGCTTAGGTGAAAAAGTTGGAGTGAATCTAAACTGTTAATTTCAAATGGCTAATTCCATTGTGCACTTTCACCAAGTCCAGTGAAGAAGGTGAAAAGGTGGAATGCTACATCCACTGTGGTGTCCATGTCTGCCAACTCTGGCTTGTCAGAAAAAGTTCTTCTGGTGTTCATGAATGCCTGGCTGAAACACAACCATCATCATGTACAAAGGGAGATGGATTTGTGCTGTCTTAATGGCATGTCATGTAAAATAATAATCTCCATCTTCTCCACATATAAGAAAGTAGTGTTTTCACAGCAATCTGTTGTATCAGAATAGGACTCTTGCTTGTTTTATCCACCAAGGTCAATGTCGTGTTTACTCAAGCTGACACATTTTAAAAAATTTACATAAGAGAGAGAGAAAAAATAACAAGCTGATGCCCCTTATACAATCAAACATATACACATGGACTAAAAAATGGTTCATCTCTACAGGCAAAGAGAATGTCAAATCTACTTGCAGAAAGAAAAGCCTTCTCTGCAAAAAGAATGAACTACAATAAACTTAAATTCGTAAGACTGAGGTGACAAAAGGGAAGCTTTCTTTATTTTTCAAGTTATAGCTTGTTTTGCACCAGCTTGTGCTTTCTTTTTATGACACCAAAGCCAAGACCTTTGTCTGTGCATGCAATGCTTTTGCAGGTTTACATCATCACTGCCCCATATGAATGCTTCCCTGATACAAACATGACCTTATGCTCCAAAGCTGCCATCTTCTGAAAGCAAAGTGTTCATGGCTTCCTTAACAATCATCACAAACTGTGCAAATCAAATCAGATGTAAAAAAGATGTGTATATTTCATTGCTCTAAACCAGCATGTGTTGTGCCACCTGAAAGTGTGACCTGCTATGCTTTTAGCATAGTGAGGTCAAGGTTACATGCACATTATAGTCTGACAAAGAAAATGAGAAATAATAGCAAAGCAGCTATGCATCACCTGCTTTTTGTCCCTATCTTGGTACAACTGCCAATTAAAACATTGCAATACCACGTTTAGATGTTAATCCTAACTAGTAGCAGAACAAGTGAAAAGTAACCTCTTGCTACAAAGTTCAGCACTATCAGTGTTTTGTATTTTTCCAAGTGTCAGAAGCTTCCTAATGGAAATGGAGCATGGGGAGTATTAAACAATGTGTCTATGAAAACAATTTTTCATCCTATTTTTGCAGTTTTAACCAGAGAAACAGTAAAATTCACTACTACACTACTTCTGGAAGACGAAACTGTAACAGGAGTAACTGTAACAAGAGTAACAGGAGCATTGATACTGTAGACCATCAACTTTAGTCATGCTTAATGACCTTAAAATGACTTCATAAAAATTTGCTTCCTGACAATAATCAGGGTTGCCCTTCAAAAACACTAGTAAAACATTAGAAATTTGAAAGAATATTAAACTCACACCACTTAAGGGCAAACTTTTTATAAATATGAACACCCTAGGAAGAAAAATTAAAAAGAGATAATTGTTTCTAATTTATTTACTTCTACATAAAACAATTATTTGCATGGTTTCTTTCATATCAATCAAAGCAGAATGGAATCTGATCAAATTTCTACTCTGCCCAGATGAGGCCATATCTGGAATATTGTGTCCAGTTATGGGCTCCTCAGTTCAAGAAGGACAGGGAGCTGCTTGAAAGAGTCCAGTGCAGAGCCATGAAAATGATTAAGGGAGTGGAAGATCTTCCTTACAAGGAGAGCCTGAGGGAGCTGGGGCTCTTTAGCTTGGAGAAGAGGAGACTGAGAGGTGACCTCATTAATGTTTATAAATACGTAAAGGGTGAGTGCCAAGAGGGTGGAGTCAGGCTCTTCTTGGTGATGCCCAATGACAGGATGAGGGCCAGTGGGTGGAAGTTGAGGCACAGGAAGTTCCATGGAAACATGAGAAAAAATTTTTTCACTGTGAGGGTGACAGAACACTGGAACAGGCTGCCCAGGGGGGTTGTGGAGACCCCCTGTCTGGAGATATTCAAGAACTGTGTGGATGAGTTCCTGTGTGATCTGCTCTAGGTGATCCTGTTCTGGCAGAGGGTCTGGACTAGATGATCTGTCAAGATCCCTTCCAGCCCCTAACATTCTGTGATTCTGTGATTCTATTGACCAAGTAAAATGAATGATTTGCTTACACAACTTTGACTGCAAGGCTGCAGCAGAAAGGAGTAAAAGGAATGAACTTCTGTACTTAATGAAGTTTAAATGACAATGAAGAAAAAGCTGAACAGGTTTCAGTCAGGAGCAGTAATCCTTAGAGGGCCACCTGACAATTACATTTAATATGCTAATGCTATTACAGTACATGAAATTTTCTATTCTGCCCATAAAGGTCTTGTTAACAGTAATTAAATGTTAAGCCATTCAGCCCTGAAAAGAAAAGAGATATAGTGAAATTATTATCACTTAAATCAGTGGAAGACTTTTTATTTTAATTAGTGTTTGAATAGCAAAAGATTGAATTCGAACTACCCAGGGACAACAAGGCTGGTAGGAACATACAGTCATACCTCCTTCATAAGAACTGCAAACATTTGTGTAAACCACTGTTTTTTCTATCCAACAGATGACAGGTATTGATACTAATTCTTACCTCTTCCTACCCTCAGTGAGTTTTATACCTAGCCCCTAGTGCTGGTCATCAGGCAGTCTCCTGAATGGGAGATCACCTGGGATTAGGTCTCAAGTGCAGAGAAAACACTACTTGAGTAGCCAGAAAGATGATATGCTGGAGAGTGTGTGCTGCTGCTGTTGGTTGGTCTACATGGGATATAAGGCATAAGTGTCTTTAGTGTTAGGGCCCTAGCTTCTCTTTTCAAACTGTAACAGTTCATGATTTTCAGTCCTAGAGGTCCTTGGCATTTTGTCAAAATGACAAACATCATATTTATGCAAACAGTTTCCCAATTCTTTAAAGAATATTTTGGTAACTTCTTAGCAATGTTTTCTCTTTTGCAAGAGTGAAGTAGACTCTTTATCAAGAGCAAGCCCTGGAATTACACAGCATGGCTTCCAATAAGGAATAATTTGATTTAGTCTATAAAACTAATTAAGATTGCCACAGCCTCTTTAGGATCCTAATACAGCTTTAAATACTTGCTCTAAGTACTTCACAAAACATCCATTTGCATTGAAATTTATTTGCATAGATAAATGTATATCAGCTAATTGAAACACATAAAGAAAAAAGAAGTCCACTCATTACTTAAACTAGGTAGAGACTTAAGCGCAAATTAATTCAGATTAATATTTAATGAGGTCCTAAATCAAAACTGATGTCATGAGGATATAACTAGAAATAATCACTGTACAGCATATCAAGTGATTGTTGTTCCTCAACATCTTGGCCTCAGTTCCATAGCATCTACCATCGTACAGAAATACTTGTCAAATATTTGAAGCAGAACTCCCAAGAAGTTCAGAACGAAATAAATACTGTTGGTGCTAAATTTGCAGTGAATCGCCTCAAAAGCTCATAATTTTAATTTCTGATGATAGCAGACAATTTCATCAGGCAATGGATACCAATGCACATTTTCTAATGTAGAAAAGGGAAGAATATACACCATGGGAAAACTGCTTAATTCTTTATGTGTCTATTTTCCTCTTCTAATGCTTGGGTACAGTTACATGGAATTTCTTTCTGTTCTACACAGACAGACAACAGGATGCTTTGGTCCATTGTTAAAAAAGGGTCTGTTGCTTTATTCACGTTTCTCCAGCTTCCTACATGGTAATAAAGTGATTATATTTGGGAGCAGAAATAAAAATAACATGCATTAGTAACATCTTTGTGAATCAGTAGGTGCACTTCTTGTAAATCACTCTTTCTGACCAAACATGGAATCAGTGTGGGTTACTACTATCAAAATAAAATTTCTTCATCTGACTTCCCACCAGTAAAAACGATCAAGATCTCATGGAACAGAAATGCCTCTGAGTGCCAGTGACCTGTTTACCCTAAAACCATCTTATACAACCTATAACTTTATTTACAAAGAGAACTGAAATAACGTTTGTGCAATGATGGGAGAAACATCTTTCCTCTTCTTCCCTGCCTCTCCATTTAACCTTTTTACATATAAATCTGGACAAAAAATGTAGTTACTATAACTATTGGATGGCTTGCAATAGAAAAGTAAACAAGACAAGTTTTTACAACATATGCTCCTTTCAATCAACACTCCTTTAAAAATGTCTATATTCAGTCTGTTCATCTCTTTACCAAGAAGGTTCTGATGTCCTCCATCTGCTGTTCTGCCCAGGTATCAGAGCCACTTCACATAGATAAGCAGGAATCTAGGTAAATACTGATTAAGAGAAGGTGCACTGTGCTATATGCTAATGCTTGCAAAGCTAGTCTTCAGAGGAGCTGAAGATACTGTCTCCATAATGCATTTAGCCAATAATTTTTTATTTCAAGTTGGTAGAGATTTAATGGGAGAGGATTAAGAAGCACTAAACCAGCACTTTCAAGTTACTTGACAAGGAATTATACAGTGGATTGTTAAAGCTGTCTCCTCTTAGAGTTGGAATCAAAACATGACCATTTATAATAAAAATTAATAATGATTAATAATAAAAATCCCACAGAGGCTGAGGTATCTCATAACAATAAGTGCTACCTTTTCCAATCTAACCAAATATTTTATAGTACTAGTCTCACCTATGGAAAACTGAAAGGATTTTAATCATCTTCAGTGTTAGCACAATGCTATCACTGTAGAATTTGCTTCTGATAAAAAACCCCAAAACAAACAAACAACCAAAAAAAAAAAAAAAAACCCCAAACCAACCAAACAAAATAACAAACCAAAACCAAACCAAACCAAACCAAACCAAAAACATACACACACACACACAAAAACAACAAACAACAAAACCCCCCCAAAACACCACACACAAAAATGGGAGGTGAGATTTTGTACAGATTCTGGACCAAGCTTTCCAATAGTTACTTTTAGAGTCCATAAGCAGAATCCATGGAAACAAAATATGGCCAGGATTGAGGAAGAAAATTTTGCCTTGTGCTCTTTATTTTCCCATTTTCCTTGGGCAATGAGGACTCTTCACTTTCTATTCATAGAAAACCCAAATAAACCAATTCTTTTTGAAGAGCAAGGAGTCTGACAAAAGGAAGAGTACAAATTGAAGGTGTCAGTTTCTGGAAACCTATGGCATAAACTCTATGCAAAGTCAGCAGACAGTAAAGCTTGTACCATCTGACATGGTCAGTCTTTCCCTGATTGTTGTCATAATGCTACTGACTAAGTGGACGGTGAGAAAACCCACAAGTGAGTGTTTATGTTTCAGCCTCCATATCTGGGAGGAAATGTACACATGTACATGCTATATAAAGCACAATAATTTAGAAGTGGTTAAACTTGTTTGGGTTTTTGTTTGTTTTTAAATAATTTCCTCTGGCTCAAGTCATATGATTGCCAACAGAGATCTAATGTTCCTGCTTGCTTCTGGAACCACTATTTTGACTGTGTTCCAGTTCCAATACTAATGCAACTTTCTTTTGAGTGAAAAACTGCAATATCCCTTTTTAAGGTAAAACCAGGCTGCCATGATTCATTCTACCTGGCCCCTCTGATCTTCTGCTCTGAGCTTTTGCTTTAGAACAAACTGATCTACACCACAGGAAATACCTGCTAGATGGCTTATACACTTAAGACTTATGGGTTCATTTAGTTACTGACACATAAAAGTGCTCTCAATTTATTGTACTGTACATTGATTAAAAAAAAAACAAACAGCATACGAAGAGCTTTGATGCAGTCGTTGACCATTAATATCATAAACATCTGCTGTTATTTGACATCTCTATCACTGATTCCAGGAGCACTTTCAGTTTCTGAAGAAGCTCAGGCATGGGTGTAGGATCTGGACACCTGGGAGATGAGGTCTCCTAAACATTACTCTGGCACGTCCCAAGGAGAGCTCTGGCAGAGCACTGTTGTAACCGGAGCTTGGCTGGGGTTAGGGTTGTGTCAATATGCCAAACTGTTAACAGAATTGCTATGTGACAAGCATAATCTGGAGCTTTACCAGACAATATCTATCCACAAACACCAGCCTGCTTTGGGATGGAAAAGAGTTTAGCCATTATGGCACGAGCTATGCCATACCTCCACCTTCTACAGGCTAGAGAAGAGTCTCTGTTTTGTAGTATGTGTGTAGTCTGTCTGACATCTGCTGACCATTTCAAAAGACTTGGCAGTGTATGAAAAACAAGTTATTTAATCATTTAGTGGAAAAAAAAAATAAAAATCGTATATGATCTGACAGGAAAATAGCATTGGTTTTCTAGACTAATCTTTCTAACAGTCAAATGACCTCCTGTTGAGGTTACACAACCCTTAACATTGTAAATACATTTCTGGCTTTTAAAAATCCTCAAAATAATCTTTAGCACAATTCTATAATTTGTGGATGGCATTTGAAGTTTCAAAGAGATTACAAAAATGTCAGAGCTGATTTTTGGGAAAATCTCTTCAGATTTGACTGACTCATGACCAGGCCAATGTTTGAACTTGTACTATTCTCATTAGAGTCTGCTAAACTGAAGAGGACAGAAACTTCGAATATGCTGCCTGAATGAGTCCCATTGATACTTCTGCTGCCAAACATGTAATAAGATACATAGGATACATGTAACATATATAGGATATATGCAACATGAATTTTATTACAAGAGCCTGGATGTCTTAACTGAAATGCTTTGCTGTACTGTAATAAAGATTAACATGTGCTGTCATTTCACTGCATATTAAAACCTTAAAAATGCAACAGATGTAGCTAAAAATTACACGAAAAATCAGTATTTGCAAATCACTCTCTCTTTGTGAAAAGTATACGGATATGTAGTAGTCCTTACAGATATGGGAATCCATCTTTGTTTTTAAGGAAAAGGGAGAACTTAATTCTAGTATGTAGGTAATGAAATGCCTTTATATTAACATTGGATAAGTAATTTGCTGACTTGCTGATGTGTATTGATGCTTGTGCAGTAGCATATGTTTTGGATCATAGCTCTTTCCTTCCAAACCAACAAACAATGCCCCTCACACATGTCATTACTGGAGAGTGATGAAGATATCATATGCATATATTTCAGGACTTTGAAAAGCTCCAGATTATTTTAGTATTCAAGTGAATTTGAGACAAAAATACAATCAATCAAATTTGACAGTATCAGTTCTGAGCCAGATTCTATTATCCAAGATTCAGGTGGAATGGTGCTTTTTTTATCAAGTGGTACAATTGATTTCAGTGGTGTTAGTTGCCAAATAAGAAACTATTCAGACTAAATAGGATATCAAAAGTCACCTTCCATAACTGAAAATGAAAAATATGATGACTGCTAGACATTTCATATATGCTGGAATACAAAATGAAGAGTCTTTTAAAACATAAATGCTCTTGTATAAAGACAAATAGATTTTTTTTTAAGAACCCTTTTAGTCATTTTATTATTTTTTCCTTCTGAGCACTTCAGTAAACATGTATGAAATGCCTTTTCAAAATGCTACAACATGAAAAAAGGAAAAATAAAACAACCCACAACAAACACTCTTAAGAAAGGCTACACTCAAAATAAATTTCATATGAATTAGTATGTCAAAAAAAAACCCTCAACAAAACAGACCTTCGCTTTTGCCAGGGAAGATCCCTAATTTTTTTTTTTTATTGTTTCATTCCTTACATAGGGATTGATATCAATGATGTTACTATAAAAAATAACACCCATCCTAACTCTGGCATCAGAGTGTGAACCAATTAGCACCATGAGATGCTGTGGAAGTTAAAAATCAAATGTGGCAATAACCATCTGGGTAGACAAAATATTCTTTTTACCTGAGGGTCCTTGAACATGGCAACAAACATATGGCAGCCAGAGTTGGGCTTGTTCAGTGCATTTCTAATAAAAATCTAGGTAACACAAATACACCATGATAGGTGTCATAGAAACCAGTGTAATGACCTTTCAGATCTTGAGGCCTCATTTCTAATTTGGAATGAATAAGACATAACAAGGTCAGGTGACACTGTCTAACAGAGCATATTACTTGTATATGGATGAGGCATAAAAACACTTCCAAAGTGTTTTTACCAATCATTTTACCTAACTCAATATGACACCAGAGTGTGTCTCCTTAAAAGAGCTTCCACAAGGAAAAGGTCAAAAGTTTTAACTTGGATTATGCATTTTGTTGTTTTTCCAAATTTATATCTATTCCAAGTTTATATTAATTCGAAATGAAAACCAAATTTTTGCCCCTCCACTTCATACCCCCTTTGAAATGTCATTTTCAAAACACACCACTTGCACAAGTTGCTTACGCTCCCCTAACAGTATGTGCACATTTTACCAGTCATAATAACAGATGGCCAGATCGTGGTTCCCTTACACTGAGTCTACTTGTGCAGCCAGTCTCACTGAAATTTTATTTTCTCATCATCAACTATTCTGCTTCCTCAGTTTACAACCTTCCCAAAATAATACAAGTTAAAAGGGGCATTTTCAGAACTTTGCAATTCATCTGAATGGTACGACTCCCAATAAGAGAAGCACTGCACACTAAAGGAGTTTATCTCTACCTCCTGGACCTAACTCTAAGAACAGGAAGGGAAAACAGCTGCTGCTTTGTAAAACTTGTCACCCAGGAGTCCAGCCCTAGTGGAAGAGAGTGGGCTGGGGCTGTCTGTAGCACCTCCTGGCAGTCAGTGAGCATCCCCTGCCATGACCCCAGTGCAGTGAGAGGGGGAAGAGGGATATTTATGACAGCTCCTGAATTTAGGTGCCAGCGAGTGACTGCTGGCTGTGTCTGGTTTTGCATTTCATGCACCTATTCCAGATTTTTTGGGACATACTACATTCTGCCTTGAGTTTGTCCTCAAGTGGAAACAGAGGTGCTACTGGGGGAGTGATGCTTGAATTGTTTCCTCTGATTTGATGTCACTTGAAGGTATCTTGATTGTATGGGTCTATTGCACTGGGAACTTCACAAGGAGTTTTTAGTACTTTTTTTTCCTTTCTGGGAAATGCCTGTTAAAAAAACCCAGAAGAGATTTAAAAAGAATTAAGAAGAAAAAAATTACAAAGAGATGGAAATGATTCTCTGAATAACCTACCAGTTTGTCTTGCAGGTCATTCAGACAAGGTCAGTGTTGACTGAAAATGATCATTCTTGTTCTTTGCAGGCACAGGTAGAATAAAACAAATCATAATACTGGCAAGCTTAACTCTATCTCATTTCCCAGTTAAGCTATTTTGTCACATGCTTTTAAATTACTGCTTCATTCTTTGTATTTTAAGATTAAAGAACAATAACATTTTTATTACATTTTAAGATCAAACACAAGCCAGCTGAAAAGCAAACATGTTTTGGTCGTGAAAGAAACAGAAGAGGAGAGATTGGTGTACACTTGGTGAAATTCACAGCATGTTCAGAATAAAATGCAGACTATTTTAATGGTTCATGTTTTTAAGTGAAATCAGTCTAGGGAGCTATATCAGGAATTGTTCACTTGATCTTTACTGGATCTAAAACTCATAACTAGTTATAACCAAGCAAAGCTTTCTCATGGAGAGCAGATTTTAGTTGTCAGCTTTAAAGCAATTCAATTTAATTTTAGTATTTCCTGGATAGATCTTTATGACTAATGCACTCTAAAGGGCCACATCTTCTCTTTTGAGTTGACAATCCATTGCATGTGCAATTCTACATTTGTTAACAAATACTGATTGCTTAGGTATGTGCTTGAAATAAATAGTAAATCATAGCAGGAGACTCCTGAGCTGGAAGACAATTAAACTCTGGAACTGGTAGCAGTGTAGTATTACTATCCAATCTAAACAGCCTTCTGAAAGACATTGTACACTTATAACGTGGTCAAGGATATCCCCTACAGCTCATTTACAAACATCCACAGTATAAGCAGTGTAGAACTGGGATCAGTCTATTCTTAGATCTTCCATTTTCTGAGTGGGCAGCTATTCCTAAATCAGTCCTGGATTTTTTAGGACTTCTAATATGACGTGAAAGTTTTGGAAAAAATACTGACCTATGTATACTTCTTTTCTTTGCATTCCTTAGTACCTTGCTGCAGCCTACCTATCTCTGTGTTATTCCTTCCATCTTTTCACTGGGTAACAAACAAAATTTGTTTTAAAGTTTTACAGGCCTAAGGACTATGATTTATTATGAGGACAACAAGGTGCCAGCAGGTCTAGGGATGCTCTCCTCCCCCTCTACTCTGCCCTGGTGAGACCACACCTGGAATATAGCTTCCAGTTTTGGGCTCTGCAACTCAAGAGAGACAGGGATCTGCTGAAGAGAGCCCAGTGGAGAGCTATGAGGATGACTGTGGGACTTGAATATCTCTCCTATGAAGAAAGACTGAAAGATCTGGTACCGTTTAGCCTTGAGAAGAGAAGGCTGAGAAGTGATCTTATCAACATCAATAAGTATCTGAGGGGTGGGTGTCAAGATGAATATGATAGTCTCTTTTCAGTGGTGCTCAGTGACAGGGACAACTGGTACAAGCTAGAACACAGGAGGTTCCACCTCAACACAAGGAGACCCTTTCTTTACAGTGAGGGGGATGGAGCACTGGAACAGGCTGCCCAGAGAGGTTGCGGAGTCTTTTCTGGAGACTTTAAAAAATCTACCTAGTTGCATTCCTGTGTGGCCTAGGTGATCCTGCTTTGGCAGGGTGGTTGGACTCGATGATCTCTAGATCCAACCCCTAACATTCTGTAATTCTGTGATTCTTTGTCTAGCACATATCACACATACTGTAAAAGTAACAATAATTAATATTCTGTGTTGAAATCCTGCTTTATTTCAATCTCTCATTCAGTGTAAAGCATCATGTTTTATGTTTGCTTTTAACATATCTCAATCCATATTTCTTTTAAATTTTCTGATTTGAGATGGACTGTTACTAATCTCATGGTGCTGGTGGCGTGGTTTTCCTGCAAACGAGTCTGCATGTCTCAAAAGATTTGCCTGCACTGACTACATAAATACAGATTACTAAAGAACTAGAAAAAGGCAGGTAAGTTCACTGCCCCTGGCTTTGGCAAATATGTCCCTTTGGTATGTCTGTCAATGTAAACGCTATCATCGCAGAGCAACCTTATGTTTTAGGTATATGGCAAAAGATGAAACTACTTAAGGCCAGACCTAACCCCTGATTTGTGCTGGGGCCCAAAGGTCAATCAGAAGTCAGTCAAAGTTCCCCCCTCAATGTCACCAATGCTCTCACCTATTTCACTTTGTTCTGAGCAATCATAGTCACTTCAAGGATTAGCCAACAAGGGAAGACTTCTAATTTCACACAGTCAGCACTCAGAGGAAGAGAGGTCATGATCCAGCCACTTTTCTCCTCCCTCCTTCCCATGTAGGGAAATAGCATCCTTAGATGGTCTCAGATCATCATCTCTATTATGAAGATTCTCCTTCTAATACAAATGAAACTCCAGACATCATGCACAATGTTTGCCTTAGTTGTATATTTAAATATTATCTTCTGCCAAATTGCATCTCTTTGCAATTAAATGTTCATGATTGTAAGTAAGCTGGAGTTAAAAAAAAGTAATTCAAAACCACTCAAAGTAGAGGGAGCAACTGCTGCTTTCTGATTAAGAGAAAAAGGAAAATTAAAAGAAAAAGGAAAACTGATACATGAAGCCTGATGGTTTCCTGCATCTTTTTAAAGCGTGCTGTTTCCTAAAGGAAAAATCAAACAAAGGCACAGACTTTCTCCTGTGCTTCATGAGACTAGAGTAACAGATGCTGTGACCCAAAGTGATTCACTTAAGTCTTTTCCGCTTTTTAATAATAATTAAAGTTTTCAATATCCTGAAATCCACTGCATTTAACCACTGCATTTGACACTGGAGCACAATTAAATATACCCTATGGAATTCAGCCCTGCAAATGTATGAATTCTTGTGATAACTATTCCAAGCTAGAATGCCACTATCAGATAAAGTGCCAGACTACTTGGTTTTATTTGACCTGGTGGACATGGGAGTTCACCGTGAGCCAGCAATATGTCCTCATGGCCAACAAGACCAAGAGTGTTCTGGGGTGCTTTAAGAAGAGTGTGGTCAAGGGAAATTCTCCTCCCTCTCTACTCTGCCCTGGTGAGGCTGCACATGGAGTACTGTGTCCATTTTTAGTCTTCCCAGTTCAAGAAGGACAGGGAACTATTGGAGAGAGTCCAGTGGAGGGCCATGAGGATGACTAAGAGACTGGAGTATCTCTGTTATGAGGAGACACTGGGAGACTTGGGGCTTTTTAGTCTGGAAAAGAGAAGACTGAGAAGGAATCTTAAAAATACTCATAAATACTTAAAAGATTATGAGGATGAGGCTGGGGTCTTCTCGCTGGTGGCCAGTGATAGGACAAGGGGTAATGGGTACAAAATGGAACACAGGAGGTTTCACTCAAACTTAAGGAGAGACTTCTTTACTTTGAGGGTGATGGATCACTGAACCAGGCTGCCCAGAGAAGTTATGGAGTCTCTTTCTCTGGGGACTTTCAAAACCTGTCTGAATGCATTCCTGTGCAACTTGGTCTAGTATACTTGCATTAGCAGGTTAGTCTGATGAGATGATCTCCAGAGGTTCCTTCCAACCTCTACCATTTTATGATTCTATATAATGTCTTTCATATAAAGTACCCTAGAAACTACATATAGTGCAAATCACTGTTACACTATGTAATGGCAAATTATTGGAATTTGGAAACTGTTTGTGGAAAAGTAATTTGACAACAGAGAAGGGAAATAAATCCTTGTACTGTATTGCACAAACACACTTTGTTCCTCAAATAATCATAACAGAAGAAAACCTCCCTTTTGCATTTTTCAAGTGTGGGACTCCAGTGCTGGAGGTGTTGGTCTTGCTATTCCCAGCTTTACTTTGGCAAACAGCACAAAAGAGGAATATTCTTTACTAAATCTTAGTTTCATTCATATCTTGACCTCAGATTTTAAGTTCTTCTGCTTATGGTTTCCCTATTTTTCCTTGACAGCTGGGGATCAGGGAACACTATTTTACCTTCAGTAATATTTATTTGTAAAAAATACCAGAGAGAATAGCATGAGGCATAAAAAGCAAGACATCAGGAAGGAAAAATTTGATAATGTGCCATCTAAAATGATCAAGTTGTCAAAGATGACACTGAAATAAATTCTCTTGTTATTAAGGATGAACCATTCTAATATCAAGGGACTGAGTATGAGCCAGATTTGATTTGTCAACTTATTGCTATTATTTTGACAACATTTCAGCAAAATTGTCACATCTGTCGAAATTGTTAGAAAATTAGATGTAACAAAGAACACCAAACAACCTTATTCTCTCCTACTGAGTGTGCTGGGATTTTCCTTTGGTGAGTCATCAGCAGGCAGCAACAAAGAAGTGTCACAACAATCACAAAGATACCATCTGTTTAAGGGAGATGATCCAAAAGCAAACATGTATTTTTCTAAGCATAAAACTCATCAGCACAAAATACTGCATGCTCAGACACAAGTTTGTGGGTTTGCATACATATAAATAATTTCTGTAATTCCTGACATGCTATCAAAACACTCAGATAGCAGCAATTACAAAATTTCCTGTATGGATTTCTATCCTCAACTAAAGCCAGATGATATTACTTGAACATTATATCATGGGTGTTCATGACATTTGGAAATATGGAATACGGTTTTGTCACATGGTGTTTCTCACACCTGGTGCTTGTAGAAATTAGGCTTTAATGATTAGAGTGCTTTCATTCCTTTCAAAGTATTTTTAACAAATACAGGCTCTGCATTGCCAAGAACACCTCCAGCAAACTAAGTCTACCAGATGACTACTGCAATAGTGGAATCACAGAATCACACAGAATCACAGAACACCAGCTTGGAAGGGACTTCAAGAATCATCTGGTCCATCCTTTCTGGGTGATAGTGTAGTTTAAACAAGATGGCCCAGCACCCTATCAGGCTGAGTCTTAGTTTTCTAACACTATGCATGTGAAAGTCTCTGTTTAACTTGAAAGAATACTGTTTAAAAAACCTAGTTCTCTTTGTTAATCCTGGCAGCCATAATGGATGCCTGAAAATGTACAATTTTGATCAAGGTAGTCCTTATGCATTTTATACAGTAACCATGACAATTAATAAGCTGAGGGAGAAAAAAAACCCAACAGTGTTTTCCCAAAATGTAAAATCACAGAATCATAGAATTGTTAGGGTTGGAAGGGACCTCAAGGATCATCTAGTTCCAACCCCCCTGCCATGGACAGGGACATTTTCGACTAGATCAGGTTTCCCAGAGTCACATCCAGCCTGGGCTTAAAAACTTCCAGGGATGGGGCTTCTACCACCTCCCTTGGGAACCTGTTCCAGTGTCTCACCATCCTTACGGTGAAGAACTTCTTCCTAACACCTACTCTAAATCTATCCTCCTCTATCTTGGATCCATTCTCCACAGTCCTATCACTACCCAGAATCCTAAAAAGTCCCTCCCCAGCTTTGTTGTAGGCCCCCTTCAGATACTGGAAGGCCACAATAAGGTCTCCTTGGAGCTTTGTCTTCTCCAAAATGAACAATCCCAACTCTTTCAGCCTGTCTTCATAGGAGAGGTGCTCCAGCCCTCTGATCATCCTTGTGGCCCTCCTCTGGACACACTCCAGCACATCCAGATCTTTCTTGTAATAGGGGCTCCAGAACTGGATACAATACTCCAGGTGGGGTCTTGTGAGAATTAATAACCACATCTGTTCACCTCTCTGGTTCCCCACTGGGCTCCATCTGGGGCAGGACAGGATGGCCAACTATTGGGAACCCACTGAGGTGCCGTCACTGCTGCAGTATTGATATGTCTGGGTGGGATTCTGACCTAGAGGCATTCAGTCATAAACCTGTAGATGGTAGCCTTGTGCCAGTGGCTCCTCAGCCAAGCACACGCACCAGGAGGCTGAATCTGTGGTTACTCTTGTACTGAGCAGGATTACTTTTGCAACAACACATCATCAGTATCACAGAATCAAAGAATTAACATGATTGGAAAAGACCTTTGAGATCCAGTCCAGCCTATCACCCAACACCATCTAATCAACTAAACTATGGCCCTAAGTGCCTCATCCAGTCTTTTTTTAAACACTTCTAGGGGCAGTGACTCCACCACCTCCGCAAGCAGCCCATTCCAATGTCCAATCACTCTTTCTGTGAAGAATTTCTTCCTAGGGTAAAACTAACCTGTCTCTCGATGGCCTAAACCCAGCTCATCTTCCCTATTAGTGGGTGAACAATCCAACGCTTGGTGAATTCTGCTTTACAATGATAGGAAGAGCCAGCATGGAAGGATCAAAAAGCGACATTACTATGAACTCTTGGCCACCACAAACCAGTTATCCCTGTGGTAACTTTTCTGATGCCTGCTGCTTAAAACCCCAAAAGCCAGGAGGATCGCAAGGCCCCACTTTCACAGCCTGTATTTGTACTGAAAATCAAGATCAAGCAATTTTTTGTCCTTGTGCTCCACAGGAGGTTTCTGTCCTCCCTGAGCTCACCTTAGGACACCTGCATTACGGTGTGACAGGTGTACCACCCCAGTCAAAATCCCCACCTGCTGCTGTCCCCAGATTCATAAACGAAATTCAGGGGAACATTTTCATTGTGATTCATGAAAATATCAACAATGAAAAGATTATTAAAGAGGCAAAAAGGGAGAACTGATTTGCCAGTTTAAAAACTTAAAGTAAAATTATACAATCAAGGAACAATAATAGCCACATGTTCAAACAGAGGCTTAAACTTATTTTTCTTTCATTTATACCATCCATAACTTTAAAATCAAAGCATAATGGACAACAATGGTCATTAGGTGATGTAAATGTTACCCTGTTATTTCTATGTCCTCAAGCTACAAGACTGAGTAGACCTAGATTACAACAATGGACCTCATGAAGTAGTTCCAGAGACACAGGCAGCTACCTTCTCTGCTTGACTGTTTAGCTCATGTATCTGTTTCTTTGTCTTTCATTAGAAGAGTGACTTATGTAACACAATAAGAGCCAAAAGGAATTCATCCAATAGCAAAAACTCCTGAGGAGTGTTCTAATGATGATACTATAACTATCAGTATTTGTCGTGACACAATATTTTACTTAACCCCTGTGATTACATTTAAACAAAAGGCTTAAATATGAGCAAAACCAGAGATATCAAAGTTTTGCTTAAACATTTACTATTCTTCCTAGATCATGTTCTCACAGAGCAGGAAATGTATGTTATTGTTTTATAAGACTTGTCTGCATTTCTATCTCTACTTCTCCTACTATTCAAGTGATCTGCGGTACAGGAATCAAAAAAATTATACTTGCCTTCACTTAAATGTGAAGTGAAATATAAACATACATGCTCATATGAGATTACAGCAGAAAGTTCACCATTATTGTAAAAATCAATACAACTCAAACTGTTGCAAATGAACCTTCTTTCTGAATTCTCCACTCTTAATATTGCAACTTGGTCAACTTATCTTTAAGCCACACAAAGCATGTTATCTTTTTCTGGGCATACACCTTACCCGATTTGGTAACATTATGCTATGCTATGAGTTGCTAATATAATACAATATAACATAATATACAATCTAATTACTTAAACTAGTTATTTTACATCTAGTATAATGATTTTCACCAATACAGAGAATAATTACCAATGACTATTATTAATAGAATCTAAATTTAAAGAATATTCTTGAAGATACTGTCATGAGTGATTTAATTTTTTAAGTCCTCACGTTAGTCAATAAAAATGATAAAACCATGACTTTGAAACTGACTCTGTGAATAGATGTGGTAGCAACAAATGGCAAAATTGAAGCCTATTTTTAAACAGTATCAAAGTTTCACTTGTTCTTGATGAATTCTCTGCAAAGATTCTTATAAATAACACTGATTGTCATGATGATGTTTGTGTCATAAAAGACAAGAATCTTTGCTGATGAGAAATTTAGTTGGAACTCATAAAAAGTCAGGTTTAGCATATAGTAGGTCAGGTTTCTATTTTCTGCTGTCTGCACACACATGCACACAAACAGGTACCAGTCTGAAAATTCAGCCTTAAAGACTGTAGGTGTGAAAAAGAAAAAGCCATATGTACAATGAAATATATAACAGTTCCTGAATATAGATGTAACAATGACTTCAGCAATAGGCAAAACCTTAAGCAATTCACCTGACATAGACAGACCAACATCAAAGTGAAAAACCCATGAATGGGGAGCCTTTATGTAAGCCCACTGGAAGTGCAACACATTTCAAAAAAACATATTTTAAAATGGCACTCAAATGGTGTTTTCAAATGTGTTCCATCATTTCAGCTAGATGGGGCATAAATGACAACAAAACTTAGTTTTCAGCATTCAGTCAGCAGAACTATTGTGTGATGTGTATCTCTTCATTGGGACTGAAGATGAGTGTGGAATGAAAACAAAGTGACATCAAAATGAAAGAGAAGTGATATCACATAGATAAACTTGTCTTGGACATGTCAGTACTCGCTATTTTATTTCTCTTATATGAAGGATGGATGAAGTAAAACCAATTTTGGTTGTCAAAGGCTTCCACAAAATGGAAAGAAACAACGTGAACAACAAAAAGATGTCAAGAATAGGCCTATCAATAACACTAACTTATTTTATACATACACAGTAAAAACCCATTGAGCTTCCAACTTCACATAAATAAAATACCATTCACTTTCTAGTGGTTGCCATAGCTGCAGAAGGTAGCTTCACCTACCTTCTCAAACTACAAAAGTCACTTATCTGAATATCTTAACATTCTGTACAGCCTTGAAATTTCAAGCAACATGTATGAAGATATTACTTCCCCTTGGGCTTTATTGTCACATTTTTGAAGATCCTGCACAAAGCCCCCATTGAAGGCAATAGAAACTTTGCCTGCTCAGCGACTTTTAAAGTCTTCTCAATTTATTTTATCTTTTCACTATCCGTTTAAACATAAGCCCTTCAAAAACTAAGAAGGCTCTTCAGACAAAAATGTAAATAATCTGAACAAACCTACACAGAGTTTGGGAATCCATAGTAAGAAATATAGTTATAAACACTGGGTATATCTCTGAACTGAGCCACAAGAATCAGTGAAGTTATGACAAAAGAAAAATTAAAGAGCCTGTTACAGAAGAAATGGGAAGGTAGGGAAAAGAGAAAACCCTTACTATGTGGAAAATCTGCTGAAATACTGTTTTCTGTAGAACTTCCATGTCATAAAATACTTTTCCTTTATCTTCACATCAATCTTATTTTCAAAGAAGACATAAGCAAGTTTCATCGATTATTGACTAACTAATACTGATTTGACTCTTGTATAACATGTGTGAGGTATGTCCTTATTATCAATAAAAGAGCCTACAAGTTACAACACAAAACACAATAAAAAAAACTGAAAAAAATGAGGAATAAGGAATGATACAACATAATCACCTTAGATTTTCTAGCACAAGTATCACGGACAGCTGCATTCAGTACTTAAAAAGTGATTTCCTCCCAATGGTCTGATCCAGTAATATTGGTAGGAGTGATAGATGACCCAGCATTTTCCTTCTGTGAAATGCTGCAGAAGACTAAGCAACTCTTTCAAGGGCATTGCTTTTTCTGGTTTGATGTTTTCTTCAGAAAATCAACTGCTCTCAAAAGAGATACTGTAAATGACTGTATATCAAAACCAAATGTGCATGTAATAAGCAATTTCAAATTAAAACCAACCATAATTTCTAAAAAAAAACCCAAACAAAACCCAACTATTTTCATACAGAAAATAGATGCCCTTTCTACCAAGTAGTGCAATATAAGAGATATATCTAAAAAGATAAGCCTTCATGTTGGCCTTGAGGATCAGAAAGTGATGCTGGTTGATAAGCTTTGTGATTAAGAAGCAGCATATGCAATCACTGTTCCTATTTGCTGTTTCTAAATAGGTTACAAGTGCATTCCTCCCATGCTACCTAGAAGAACTTGAATGAAGTAAGCTCCTTTTCCAGAGCAGATCAGAGAATGACTACTGCATTAGAGACCAAAGAAAGCAATGTTGTTGGAAAAATATTCACTACTTAAGAAATACAATGTAATGAGCTGATTGCTCATTGATTATCTCATGTTTCACTAGATCATGAAAGGAAATTTCAAAGGCAACACAAGAAGGGGCCATTCTTTTTTCAGTGGTGCCCTATGTAGCGTGAGAGGCGATGAGTACAAACTGGGACACAAGAAGTTCTGTCTCATCATCAGGAACAGCTTCTTTACTGTGAGGGTGAGAGAGCACTGGACCAGGCTTCCCAGAAAGGTTGTGGAGTCTCTTTCTTTGGAAACTTTCAAAATCCACCTGGTTATGTTCCTGTGTGGCATGCCCTAGGTGATCATGCTTTGGCAAGTAGGTTAGATTTCCAGCGGTCACTTCTGACCCCTACCATTCCATGATTCCATGATAATAGTTGTAGACACTCTACCTAACTCAGGATTAAAAAGAAATCTTTCATGTTACAAGGCACAATGATTTTAGATTCCTCTCTGATTTATCATAAGCTATAGTCTTATTTTAGACAAATGGAGCAAAGAGAATGAGTTGAAGAGTAATGACATTCTTTAAGAAACATAATTTGGAAGGGATGTAGTAAATAGGACAAGACTTATTTTAATGTGAAACTCAATTAATCCTCTCTGTCCTTGCACATCTTCTTTTTCCTTGATGCTATCTATTTCCTTCTGAACTTGATAATTTTCAGGTAAAATATTCTCAAACTGGAATGTTTCAGGCACACTACATTACTGTTTCCTTTTGTCAACAAAGTCTCACAGAATAAGCAAGAGTAATTTAAAAGCAATTTATGTTGAAAAAGTGGTTCAAGGAAATAAAATGACTCCTATACTTGAAAAGCAGCTTGGAGAAGATGTTGAAATAGATAATAGATAATCCAGAGTAGATAACTTAAAGATGGAAATGAGGCTACTCCACAGGAGAACAAAGTAGAAGCAATTTGAACGTCACTTTGCAAAACCAATGTGCTGATTCTGGAGTAGAACTCGACCCTCTAAACGTAAAAAGGGAGACAGAAACAGCCGGGTTTGCCATATCAGTGAGATGCTAGGCTGTTGAAGCCAACTGAGAGAAAATCTCAGGGAATTTTCAGTGGGCTGAGCATTATTTCAGATTAGCAATTTATCTGGCTATGATAAAGGGCTTAAAAGTAAAAATGTATCCTGGCTGGTGTTGCATTAGTATATTTCATTAGCCTAATTATAAAAATCTAGCCTAGAAGTAAGTCACCATAACTCACAGGTTTCCCATCACATTTAAAACAAAAAGTAAAAAAAAAAATCAAAAGGATTACAATTTACAAAACATCTTTAGATACTGAAGTGCTTCTCTTCTACTGAATTTCAATGGGACTGAGACCTTAACAACTTGTTTGGCAATATTTGGAGTTCTTATGTAAAATACAGGTGGAGGCAAATCAAACAGCACAATTGCATTAGACTCAAGGAAATTAAAAAAAAAAAAAAAAGGAAAAAAAGCAAATATTACACAGAAGGATACCAGAGATGAGTTTCTCTCGTATGTAGAGCAGGATTTGAAGGTGACATAGAAAGGTCATCTGTGATTCAAGTATCTGTGTCTTTCAGCAAACACACAGAGTCACAGTGCAGTGCACACAGCTCTTGTGAAAGGCAAAGACAAAATTTCCCAGGTGAAAGGAGGAGTAGGAAAAAGACCAGCTTTTAAATTAAGGAGGATAGGGGTCCTGCCCTGTTTTGATATTGATGCTGCATTACTTACATATTCTATGTAATGTTCTTCCCTTTCACATCAGTTTTATAAGAGTGTAACTCTACCGGCTTCCAAACCTCTAAGCACAGTCCAAAGAGCATCTATAAATTTGACCTTTCCTGCATCTGGATGTTACTGCAGCTCCTTCAATTTTAATTCCATTTTAGGTATTGTGGCACATTATCTCTCTTCATATAGCTTCGAATCACTTATTTGAAAATGCTGTTTACAATTTCATTTCTACATCTGGTGCTTATTTATTATTTAAAATATATTCCCTTTGTAACCTCCCAGAGCTCTTTGAGCATGAGGGATTTTTCTTCCTTTAAAAAATACTGTCTTCTGTACTATATCTACTAAAAGAACATGCTGATCATACCAAGTTTGCAGAATACTGAGATATATGTTGAAGAATATGGTAACAAACAACAGTAGGACAGGTAAATAATCAAAATACTGTGGCAAGATGAGAAATCTAATTTAAATGTCTTTAAATATATAATCTCATGGGTTTTTATTTTCCTCATTTTTTCTTTAGTTTTCATGTCCATTTATTGAGAATGCAACGCTATGAGAAATGCCTTGAAGGACATAATTTAGTATCATAGACTACACATTTTTGAAACCTAGTTTCTAGGGAATGATGATTTTCAATCTAGGTGAACTCAACTAAGCAATTTTGCCACTTCAAAGTAAATAAATTAAGTTCCACACACATTGCTTTATGTGATTTTGTTGGAAGGGAATCAAGGCTCGTCCTCATGTACATGGAACTTTTTAGAACAGATCTATCAGTATGCAGCTGGTTGGGATTTTGGTTTTTCTTTCCAGTAAACTAGGTTTTCCTTTGGGAAATGATGAATTATCAAAATTGAGATCTCTTGCTTTAACAGATAATACTGAATCTGGCTGGGATGGAGTTAATTTTCTTCACAGTGACCCATATGGTGCTGTGTTTTGGATTTGAAACTAAACCAGTGTCAATAACACACTGGTTTCAGCTATTGTTATACAGTGCCTGCACAGCATCGAGGCTTTTTTTTTTTTTGTGCTGCCTCTCCAGTGAGTAGGCTGGGGGTGGGCAAGAGCCTCGAGAGGACACCACCAGAAAAGCTAACCTCAGAGGTATTTGGAGACTGGCTGGGCATCAGTCTGTTTGTGGGTGTGGGGAGTGATTGCCTTTTCAACTTTTGTGGGTTTTTTCACTTTCCTTCACTTATAAATTTGCCTTTATCTTGACCCAAAAGTTTTCTTGCATTTACTCTTCAAGCTGTCACCCTAATCCTGTTGGAGGACAAGGGAATGAACAACCGAATGCATGGTTAGTTGCTGGCCAGGGTCACCACACTGATAAACTAGTTATAGTAAGAATATTTTGAAGTGAAAGATCAGCAATAAAATAAAAGCAAGACAAAGGGTGAGAGATTCCTCCTTTTCCAGTCAGTTCTGACAATCTCTTGTTGACTTTTATCCCTACTTAACATGTTCAGTTAATCACTCAACAGTGCATAGAAAGTGTAAAATAGATTAATCCTAACTCAGCAGCTACAATTTTGTCCTGACTTGCTAGTGGAAGAAAAGACTCAAGTGCCTTTTCAGGAGAAGGATTCATGACTTACCTAATCTACAATAGTTCCAACAGTAAAGGCTGCAAATTCCTTTCTTCTCAAAGTAGTAAATAAACATTTGGTTATGAATTTTGTTTGGAATGAAGAAGATATGCTAAAATACACAGAATATGAATCAGAGTCTTCCTCAATCACATGAGTTTACTGGTCACTAACATAATGAAAGGAAAAGTCTGGAGAAACAGTTATTTAAGTCCTGAAACTCTGATGTGAGAAAAAGTTATTTGCTCTCTAGCTATATTCCAGTACCATTCATCAAAATATCTCCCAGTTTCTTTGTATGGATAGTATAATTTCATGGGATTCTTTAGACTGAAAGGCATTATAAAACAAAATAATCACACAATTAGATGAACGTAAAATATTCTTACTCAATTCTTATCAACTGAAATTTAAAAAGCATAAAAGACAGATAGATGGCCTTGGACCTGCATAGTTCTTGCAACGAAAATTCAATTTTCTTTTAAAGTCTCCCTTTCCCCTCAATCTCCTACTAGTCAAAGTTCGTTTAAGACATACCAGGTGAAGCCCAATGGAACATTGGAATATTATCTCTAATGGTGTGTTCACAAGTTATGAAATGCTACATAGCCCTAATTAGTCAACAGGAAACCTATTTTACTGTGTTCCTTGTAAGATATAAGATGTTTCACTTTGGCTAAATAGAATCACAGAATCATAGGTAGATGAAAATCTAAATCACATATACATATAAGAGCTCAAAACTTTTTTCTCTTCTTGGAAGCTAATAATTCAGGTAAGGGGAGTTTGCTCGATGTACCCAAGTAAACACTTCAGACTAGACAAGGATTTTTAGGAAGTATGAATATTTGTGATTACAAAGCCAGTATAAGACAGCTTGTATAAATTAAATGCAAAATAGATTTATGTATTTGGAGAGTCATATATGCACTATACTCACTGTTCATTTAGACTATACTCATACTTTAAAGATCCAAACTTCCAGTCTTGAATATCGCTGTCTTTAACAGCAGAGAAGATCTGAGTTGATATTTGATGAAAATGAAACCTGGGGCAGAGGTTTCAAAAATAGTCTATATAATATATTGATCTACATAAACATACAGGTGACAGTCAGCATTTGGATAGAAATTAAATGGTCATGATTTTCTGGGCTTAATGGTTGTGTAAAGCATGCTTAGAGTACCTATTCTCTCCCTTGGTTTTTCAAGCTATCTTATCCTTTGTTGCAAGAAAAATATTCAAATTCAAAATTTTGTCTGTTTTTCCAGACTCCAGAAAACTCCACTCTGTTTTCTCTCTTCTCAAACATTTAGTCTTGTCAGAATAGAAAATAAATACCACAAATAATATAAATATATTAATATTGAAATTCTTATTAATAAATTGAAATAGTTTATCACAATAAAGTACCTATTCTACAACACAAGAAAAATACATTTTGGAAGAATGTTGAATTACATTTAAAGGGCTTGAGAACAATGCTCAATAATGAGGAATTTTCATTTCCCTTTAAATGCAGTGCTATGATTTTTTCGTTATAATATACTAATTGTATGCAAATATCAATCAGTTTGAAATAAAATTACAGGCATACCTTAATAAATAACTTTGACAAAGTTTAGATTTTATCATGTACGAAATTTCATGATACTTTGATTATTATTATTTTTCTCATCACCTCTGTTGACCCATAATCATCTTTGCATAACTAGCTACAGAGGAAAGCTAAACACTGCTCTTTTAAGTTAAAATCAAAATACTGTAAAGTGACTACCATTATTTCTGACTATATTTCAGTATCATACTGTAGAGTTTCTAAATGGACCCTTTGGCTGGAAAAGGATGTCCAAGGATGTTGTGTAAAGGTAACTGACTGAAGGAACAGCTGATGAGTGAATAACATGTATCATGGCATCAACTTCAAGATACAAGGCATGTTTTATTCATACATCTGGACAGAAATGCAAAACAACATATGCTGTCTCATTTTTGTCCTTTCCCTCTTCCTTCTGAGCCTGAGGAAAGCAGTAACCTGCAGTTCCTGGGCTGACTGAGGGGAAGTCTGCTTCAGCTTCTGCAAGAAGAAAAGAAAGGGAAAAGGCTCCCTTTATTTTACATCACTCCACCATTTGTGGATACAGGAAAAGCAGAGCTAGTTCCCATTTAGTGCCATTTAATGCCATTCCCATTTAGTTTTGGTAATGTAGTATGGATGAGATGTTTGCCTGTGTCTTGTTTTAAAGGGCTCTGTTGAATACAGCTATGTTACTGGGTGCAAGTGATGAAGCACCATCAGGAAGCTTCTGCCACCATCAGTGCTGATCTGTATACAGTAGAACTGTATGCACAGATAATGCCCTGGAATTGCTATTTCAGACAGCAATGTTAATACAAATCTGGAATGTTTCTGAAAGCTAATAAAAACATAAAATGAAATAATGCAGCAGACTTCTGGCGACGTCTCTGTCCTGTGCAATTTACCAGAGGAAATAAATCACTGAGACGGGAAACATATGCAGTGGCAAAACATGGGTCTTGTCACATCAGTTTAGTGTCAATGTGTATTTGTCTAGTTAACTCAGACTTACATTCACCTTTCCTCACTGAAAACTCAGTTTCTGACCAAGAATTTTTATTAACTTTTCATAAATTTTAAATAGCTTTATATTTGGAATAATAAAAAAAAGGTGACATCTTGTTTATGTAGCAACATAAGAATATCTTATGGTTTCTTAAACATGTAAAATAGCTGAATGCTTCAGGCTATAAATTTACCTATAAAATTATACACATGGATTTTTAAGTATACTGTGTTGTTTGGAGCATGGAGATACTATCTAGTCAGTGCTGGTGAATCATTCAAGCGAAAACCTGTTTCAGATTTCTATTGACTGTGAACACTCTGAGGCAGCACTTTCTCCCTGATGGCTTTTTCATGATTTCCCTGCTGAATTTTGTTTTTAATACATTTGGATAAGTAAATAAGCCATTTCATTTTTATTTTCCCTTCCGTGAAATGCTTCCCAAGTAACTTGATTAATGTTCAAACCCAATATTTGAGCAGCCACATAATGTAATTAAAATTTCATAAAATAGCTATAATCATCCTAGCTTGGTAATAAGCAACCTTATTTATCACACAAATGATTTCTTTGGATTCTCAACAAGCACTTTATTTAGCTAACTAAATAATCCTTTTTTTTCTGCAGGATGCTTGTGTTTTAAAACAGACAACTGATGTCACAGCCAGGATGCCTTGCCATACAAAGCCAGTATCTAATCACAGGAGGTTTCAGCCACATGTGCACTGAAGTTAGCCTGATTTATCCAGGAACGTGTGCTTGACTGAGTTCCATTTTAAACCTGCTTGCCCAAACTATTTTTTTTTTAATCTTGAAATAATACTAAGTACCCACTGAGCCAGTTTAAAGGTAGATTGTTAGGTGAATAGTTTTGCATTTTGGTGTTTGTTTTTTTTTTTTTTTAAGCAACATGCAGCACTGTGTTGGTATCTTTAATGCCATGTGGACCTTTTATGTCAGTAACAATAACTGTGATATCTGCTCTTTGCTAGAGAACCTTAAAGCTGAAGAGAAAGGCTTTAAATTTTTTTTTTTCACTGCTTTTTACATAATGTCTACCTCCCTACTGTCCCTATGGTCCACTTCTATTTGAGACTGAGTGACTTAAAGTGTAGTCCTAGTTTAAAAGTGCTTTTGCAAAAATGGTAGCACAAAGTTCCACATGTATTATATCCCAATGATATCCAGATCAAAGTTTCTTGGCTTGCTGACTGAAAGGTCATTTTTATCTATGCATCTGTTCTACACAGCTTCCTGGAGTCTGGAAACTAAACGATGCTGTTTCTTCCATGCAATATCATTCAAAAACTTTTCTGCCAGGCAAATGCTTCCTTCGGGTGAAACTGGGAAAGACAAAGCATTGCTTTCAAATCCTGTCTTCATTTACTTCCTTCTATGTAGCCCTGGGCCCACAGTGGGGCTGGAAAGGTGCATCTTAGCACTCATTTGAAGCTATATACAGAGAGGCCTCTGGATATTTAGCTGCTCATAGTTATGTTGATTATATAAACAGTAGAAACCTATCTTGCTTTTTATTGCTGAACACAGTCAGTTCTGTAGGGATGACAGGATTGGAAAGGAGAGAAGAACAAATAATAGTTCACTTTCCAGAAGTATAAGGAGAAAGAGCTGTTTCCTGAATGACATAGTCACAGCATACTGTCAGTTTTTATGGGAGAAGCAGAATCAAATATTATTCCAAGGTTCAGTACTACCACCAGGAAGCTTTTTCCTCTGTGAAAATACCAGTCACAGCAGCTGATGATTTGTGACATTGTGTTGTAATCCAGGAGGAACTTGGAATATGACCAAAGGGTGTTACTAATATTCTGCATGACTAATTACTGAACCTTCCTCTGGGTTCAAATATCCCTGTGTTTGCACAGATGATGCTTTTGTTCATCCATCATTTGAAATGACTTGTAGCTGGAAAGCTAACAACATTCATAAAAGTCCATTCATAAAGCCCTCTGGTAGGGGGGAGGTGGGGTGACAGTTTGCATTTTTCTGGTCTTTTAATTTCTTTGCTGCTGACCATGATTACAAATACCTTGTAGCCACAACCACTGGGAAGGTGATTTGCCATATTTTCTAGATAGAATAAAAAGAAATATATTATATTAAGGCAACAAACCTGGTTCTGCTAAACAAACCTTTTAGTCATGTGCTCCTGACAAGCTGGAATTTCACAGTATCACACTCCTGCTTTCACCAAGTCTTTACAAATAAAGACTGCAGAGGCAGGAAATGGAGGAAGGAATGATGTCCAAAATTAACCTTGATATGAAGCCAAGATGCAGACCAGGTGTGCAGAATTGGAAGCTGCTGGGTGCTGTAATCTAGATTAATTTTCACTGAATATCAAGGAAAAATTTCAGTCTGCAGTGACCTCTGGAAGTTGTTGGAAACAACACCCTGCTCTAAGCATAGGTGAGTCTGATCAGGATTCTGTGCGTCAGAAGGTTGAAGTTCTACAGCAGCCTGACTCCGTGACCAAGCTCCACTGATCCTAGAGGTCCCTTCTCTCTCTGACATCTGTGAATTGTGTACATCTTCCAGAATTAAACAACAACTTCCAGTATTTTCCAGGTATTATGAAAAGCTCCTGGGAAAAAGGAGATTAAAGGACTAAGGAGATTAAGTCCCATAAAAGCTTTCATGACTCCAAAAGCTTAGTCACTGCAATTTGAAGCATGTCACTACCACAAAACATAGGTAGCAAGAAGTCCAAAATTTCAGCATTTCTTTTCATAGACTTTCACAGAATCACAGAATCAATAAGGTTGGAAAAGACCTCAAGGATCATCAAGTACAACCTGTCACCCAAGACCTCATGACTACTAAACCATGTCACCAAGTGCCATGTCCAATCCCCTCTTGAACACCTCCAGGGATGGTGACTCCACCACCTCCCTGGGCAGCACATTCCAACATCTAACAATTCTCTCTGTGAAGAACTTTCTCCTCACTTCCAGCCTAAACCGCCCCTGGCACAGCTTGAGACTGTGTCCTCTTGTTCTGCTGCTGGTTGCCTGAGAGAAGAGACCAACCCCCTCCTGGCTACAACCTCCCTTCAGGTAGTTGTAGACAGCAATGAGGTCAACCCTGAACCTCCTCTTCTCCAGGCTAAAAAATTCCAGTTCCTTCAGCCTCTCCTTGTAGGGCTTGTGCTCCAGACCTCTCACCAGCCTCGTTGCCCTTCTCTGGACACGTTCAAGTATCTCAATGTCCTTCTTAAATTGAGAGGCCCAGAACTGGACACAGTACTCAAGGTGTGGCCTAACCAGTGCTGAGTACAGGGGCACAATGACTTCCCTGTTCCTGCTGGTCACACTATTCCTGATGCAGGTCAGGATGCCACTGGCCTTCTTGGCCATCTGGGCACACTGCTCATGTTCAGCCAGCTGCCAATTAGTACCCCCAGGTCCCTTTCTGTCTGGCTGCTCTCCAGCCACTCCGACCCCAGCCTGAAGCGCTGCATGGGGTTGAGACTTTGTTTTGAAGAGAATCTTGTGCACCACATTCAAAGCTCCAAAAAACACATTTCTCCTTAAAAATCAAGGTGGCACTGAGTATCTTATATTCTTCCACAGAGCTTCTCTTCTACACTTGATTTCCTCTTCTTTGTGAGAAGCATTCTGATTAGAATTTCTCTGCAGAAAATCAATACTTATTAAATAAGACTGAAGCTGACTTTGAGTTTGAATTTGAAATTGAACCTGACAACCATTCTGACTTGCAAACTTTTGATTCCTTAAATATGAATCTGTTAAATGGACCCTAAAACCCCTGTTTCTTCCCCTCTTTGTTTTAAGGAAGGGCTATGCACAAAAACATAGTGGGAAATTACCAGAGACTCACACACTCACAAAGTAGATGAGAATTACCCATGAGCAAGCTTTGCAAAAGCCTAATGCTGCATTCAAATAATAGCTAATTGTTGAGAGACATCCCTGCTGATGTTCTGCTCAGTTTCGTGGTTGAACGACAAACATTTGCATGCAGTGTGCATAGCGTGTGTTAAGCGTGAGTGTGCATGCCTGCGTAAGTGCACAGGTGGCTGCATCTACCCGTTGTGTTGAGATTCTGTTTCTGAAAAGAGAACAGAATAGCCTGATAAAATTAAAACACCACTCAATGAAAGATAGATATTAGACACACAAGTTGTTGATATCTCTGTAGCTATCTCATAATGTTTGCTAATTTTAAAAATGCAGGTGCTTACTGCAAGAGCCAAATGCATGATTTCACTGGCTGCAGAAAAATAAATTTTAGGATTTAACTCTATCCTCTGAAGATTAAACACACTCAGTGGTGCAAAGTCCTTGCTCCTGCACACAATCTCACTGGTGGAAGATGATTTACGAGTCAAGAGGAAAAGCCTCCAGCCTTTGTTTATGAAATTTTTAGTTACAGGATATTATAAAGCAGAAATTACAGGGGAGTGAAGTGCTTCACTGAAAGAACAGAATCAACACAGCTCTTCTCTGTATTGATTATGTGATTAGTAAGTGTTGTATTCAGCTTTTTCTTTCATAACTTTTTTTTTTCCCCTTGGAAATTCGAGTGTGATCTGGTCTCTTGACATATGACAAATTAGTCTTCAGCACAGTACAAACAATTTCTTCATATGACAAGAGCACAAGTGGAGTAAGGTGATAAGCCTAAAGAGAAGTAACTATTAGGAGCAAACATTACTAGCCCCTAGAGCTACAGGAGGGCTAGTTTTCCCACTGGAGAGGGTCAGTGGAAGCACTGATGAGGCAAAGTTTATGGTTCCATGCACTCTAATACCAAGTCTGAACAATCACTAGAGCAGTACAAAATAGTTCTGTACCAGGCATGAACCAACCAACCCAACCAATGAACCAGCTAATGACAGTTTTGCCTTATTAGTCTGCAATATCCTCAGCTACCCTCTGTGCCTTAGAGACCACCGAAGTCAGTTCCAGCTGACTGATGTTGAATAAATCCCTACATCCTGATGACCACCAAATCCAAGAGCCTCTAAAAGTTGGCAAATCACAGTGCTTGTTAGCAGTTGCCTTAATGTGAGAACACATTCAGAAAGGTAAACTCTGGGGAACTCTCCACCCAGAAAAGCAAAGCATAGTCATGTTGCAGACCATTTGAGAGCACCATAAACCTCTTTCTGATGACAACATTAGCTAATCTGGCATAGTACATGATGCTTGCTCTTGTTTTACAAAACTCTTTCCTGATCAGAGATCTATGAGAAGCTCCTGACCCAGAATTCATTATGACAAACTGACTACAGTTATGTCACCCTGGTTTTAACATTTGGCCTGTGTTATATTGTCCTTATGGAACTACAGTCTAGATCTCAGTTTCAAAGTAATACAGAACAGGAATAGTTTTTCTCTGCTTGGAGCCTGGAGACTGACAGTTGGAAAGCAGCATTAAAGAAATCAGCCCTGGGGTCCTGCTGGACACCAGGTTGGACGTGAGATAGTAATGTGCCTCTTTGGCAAAGATGATCAACAGGCTTCTGGGCTTGATTAGAAAGATCACTGCCAGCAGGACAAGGGAGGTGACTCTTCCTCTCTACTTCAACCCTTCCCCTCTACCCCTAATTTGATGAAAAAGAAAACAATGAGTCAAGAGGGAGGTAAATTTTGACAACTACAGAGAGGAAAGCCTCTCAGTTTTGAGTGAAAACCATGTTTATTCTTGTGCTTTCCTCTTAACTGTTTCTCTCAGTCTGACTGAAATATTAAGCATCATCACATTTCCTAAGCTAGCATAATTCAAACTACAATATTCAGTGCACCTTCACCACATCTGTATAAATGTTCATCAGCTCCTCAAACACCACTTCCACAAATCCCATTTTAGCTCTGATAAAATGGATTTCTTCTGTGCTAAACGTATGGGTGACTGTACCTAAGAGGTAAGCAAATAAAAAAGCTGGCAGATGACCATATAGGCATCGTTTCCAAATGATAAAATCACAAACCTTGCTATGTCACTACTGATACAGTCATCAATCTTTTGATAATTCAAATAACAAAAATCTGTGTTCCCTTGTGCCCAAGTAACAAACACATAACCTGGTCTAAGCAATTTGACAATGTCTGACCTGCAGATGGGAAAACTTGTGTATGAACCAATAAATCTGGCTATTAAAGAGCAGAAAAGCTGAAGCAAAGCTAGGGTTTTATCATTTCACTGAATCAGATCATTAAAGTTGAGTTATAGCCCGTAACCAAAAGGATGAAATTATGAAATGCTGGTTCTTTGCCCAAAAAATTAAAGCACTATAGTTTTATTTTTATCTCAGAAAGTCAATGTTCGTTCACTTAGTAGCTTTCCCAGGTGCAATGAAAATTTAAATGGAAAGCTCTAGGCAGTATTATGAAATGATTTCCTCACTCTTTGACAGGAAAACATGCAGCACACAGATGTCTTAATACAGAATACTTATACATAATGGAATCACAGTGAGATAGAAATGGGCTGAAGTGAGGAGAAACAGAAAGCTCTGTTGCAAGAAACCTGGTTTCTTTCTGCCATTCTGTTTTTTTTTTTTTTTTTTTTTTAAGAAAATAGAGGAAAGTGTATGTAATTCTTGCTACAGCTAGTTTGGGTTTCTTGAAAACAGACTGAAACCTGGCACATTGTGTTTTCCATGGAGCTTCTCAAGTCAGAGTTTCATCTATAAATCCTGAAAAGCATCCTCAAATATTATATATTCATTATCATATATTGATAAAATACCCATGATGAGACATGGAAAGGAGTATTTTTTCCTTTGTGAGAAATTTCTTGCATATGAGCATGTGACTGTAGTGTTATCAAGCAAGAAGATAGCTTAGAAGTACTTCCATGTATGTTCTTCTTTAGATATGGCAACAAACAGTGAACTTGAGGTCAAAAATCATTCTAACTGTAAAGGGAACCAGTAAATGAGTCAATTTCATGGCACTTAGCAGTGTAAAGACCATATCACATAGATCATATTCAACCTACACTCAAAATCAGGACGGAAGCCATACTCCAATCACTAGGTCCTAGGTCCCAAATCTATGCCCCCAAGCTGGAAATCTAGAAAGCATAATCATGAACTGTGAACTACTTGTGAAGTTCATGTAAATGGGTTTCATTTGCAATATAGGTGTGGTGGTTTCACCCTGGCCTAGGGGCCAAATGTCCACCAAAGCTGCTCTATCACTCCCCTTCTTAAATGGACAAGGGGAGAAGGGAAAAATATAGCAAAACCCAATAATAAGGTAGAAGCAATTTAATAACAATAATAAGAAAAGGCAATAGACTGCGTGGAAGCAAAAGCAGAGAGAAAGATGTTAGTCTCTACTTCCTATCAGCAGGACGATTGTCAGTCTCAGGAAGTAGGGCACTCTAAGCTTGGTGGTTCCTTAGAAGGATAAATGCCAGGGACAAATCACCCCCACTTCCTTCTTTCACTTATTCTTATATCTGACCTGACATCATATGGCATGGAATACCCCTTGGGCCAGGCTGGGTCATCTGGTTCAGCCATGTCCCCTCCCAAGATCTTGCCCAACCCTCAGTGTATGCTCGGGGCAGGGAAATGTTGGAAAGACACAGCCTGGATACTTATTCAACAGTATTCAAAACACTGCCATGTTATCAACTACTGCTGCAAACACAGCACTAGAAGGATGCTTTGAGGAGAATTAACTCCAGTACAAGATATTTTCCTAGAATGCTTTAATAAAAATAGCTTATAATGTGGTTCAAACAAGTGATTCAGAAAATTTGAAAGAGGAGAGGAGAGGAGAGGAGAGGAGAGGAGAGGAGAGGAGAGGAGAGGAGAGGAGAGGAGAGGAGAGGAGAGGAGAGGAGAGGAGAGGAGAGGAGAGGAGAGGAGAGGAGAGGAGAGGAGAGGAGAGGAGAGGAGAGGAGAGGAGAGGAGAGGAGAGGAGAGGAGAGGAGAGGAGAGGAGAGGAGAGGAGAGGAGAGGAGAGGAGAGGAGAGGAGAGGAGAGGAGAGGAGAGGAGAGGAGAGGAGAGGAGAGGAGAGGAGAGGAGAGGAGAGGAGAGGAGAGGAGAGGAGAGGAGAGGAGAGGAGAGGAGAGGAGAGGAGAGGAGAGGAGAGGAGAGGAGAGGAGAGGAGAGGAGAGGAGAGGAGAGGAGAGGAGAGGAGAGGAGAGGAGAGGAGAGGAGAGGAGAGGAGAGGAGAGGAGAGGAGAGGAGAGGAGAGGAGAGGAGAGGAGAGGAGAGGAGAGGAGAGGAGAGGAGGTTTTCCATCTATGTAAGCAAATTTTTTATTGCAGTTCATATGTGGATTGCAGTTTAGTACTGAGCATGAGCTGGTAAAATAAGCAGTGGGTAGGTACTGGCCCAAGGTACATTTTTTAAAATGCTCACTTAATGTCAAAGATTCAAAGCAACTGCACAGAGCACATGTAGCTTACTCCTTAATGCATTGGGCAACACAATTTAGAGGTAAAACACTACCACTGAGAGGACTGAAAAAACATTTTAGAAATCCCTCATGCTTGTACTAAGCAGAAATTCTGTTCCCTTGTTCAAAACAGAGGGTTTCATTTCCACATATAAGCATTTTCTTCAGTCTTTTAAATTCAGGGGAAAAAAGTCCTCTATTAGAGAAACAAAAATAAATCTATCAAAACAAGGGCAGAAAAGGCAAAGACCTTTTCCTTTTTTAACTGATAAGTCTCTAACACAGTCATTTTCTGCTTCATTTATCTGTAGCCAAAATATAGCAAAACATCTCAAAGGGGTTTTCAGTGACCTGTAAGAATAGGATTGTAGAGTTTAATAGTCCCAGCATTTCGGGATCGTGTAACACTCTGTCACCCAGCAAGGCAATGTCAGAAAGGAACAATTGTCCTTATTCTTATGGAATGTATAACAACTGTGATAATTCCTTCTTAAAGTGGTTTAACTTCCCATGATTGTTTGATTCTTGGGCAATATAGCTGGCTGAATTTTATATTAGCCTCCTTTTATTTATACCCTTGTAACCAACTTTTTAATGAAGAGGTAAGCCTTTGTACAATTTTCAATAGGGTAATATTTTTTATGCACACAATTCAGTAAGTAATAGCAATAGTCTAAGTATAATATAGGATTTTAAAAAATTATAAATGTTGAGGTTCCCTTCTTAGCATAGGGCTGTTTTTGAGTTTGGTTTGCATTTTCATTTCTTTTATTTGTTTGTTTTGCTCTTTTTTGTTTGTATGTTTCCTTAGAATCTCATTTCAAAATAACTTAAAAATTTTGTATTAAACAGTTTTATTTATAAAGCAGACAAACTATAACTCTAAAATGGGTTCATAAGAAGAATCAATTTGAATGAAAACTGAGTTACCTTTTGGTTTGATTACTGCATTTTTTTCCTATATATAATTTATTCTATAAAGTATAGACAATTTAAGATTAAAATTACCCAACATAGTCCTCAAAGTAGAGGAATGTCCTTGAATAGTCAGTGTTGTTAGCAGTGGTGAGTTGTTATAGTGAGAACTGCAGAACTCAAATATGGACAGTTTGATTTGAAACACCTCTCTCACTGGGAAAGAAAAAGAGAGAACACGTGCATCCTTCAGAATTACTTGTTCTCTGCTTTTGCTGGTTTGTGGTTTAGCATTTCCATGCATCTTTAAAAACCCCAGGTGTAAGCCTCAAGCAATCTAAACACACCAAACATACCAAAGGCAATGTTTTGTGATTTCCTGCCTGCTTTCAGGGTATTGGAATTAATTAAACCTGAAGCTTCTCTAAAGCAAACATCCTACCCCAAATGTAAGATCTCTGTTTTCATATTTGCTTGGAATATTGCTCTCAATACATTTGCTCATTACTATTTGCAATGGGTTAAAGTGCCAGTGAGTGGACAGGTCATATCCCTGGTGTTTCACAGGCCCATACCAGAAGTACACATAAAGCCTCTCAAATTGTTTATGTATCAACAGGGCAAAATTTTTTTGCCTCTGCAGTTCTCAACACTTTATCTGCTCTCCCCATTTCCACTTTACTCCACAACATGATTGCTGAAAAGGCTCCCTACCCCTGTAAAGCCAATCATCTGGTCTAAAAGAGCAGAAAGGGAAGCCATCTGAGCTCTCTAGTTTATGAAATTAAAGACAACTAGGAATCAACCTTCCACAAAACCAGTGGCTCCAGCTATCTTCCCAACTCCCTAACAAAGAATTCTCTCAAGAGTAGTATTTTTTGTGGCTCAGCCTGCAGCTGTGAAGACAGAGGACACAGATTTGGGAAAGACAGGAAGAAAATAGGAACATGGGAATAGGGTATCTGCAAGAAACCAGGTTATCTGAGGAACCTGATATAGTTGCCCCTGCTCACTGCAGAAGGGTTGGACTAGATGAGCTTCCAACACAAACCATTATATGATTTTATAACACAGCCTTTATCAGACACACTTTCCTTATGTTATGTTGCTGTCTTGTTATGAATGTTTAGATGGATGGATAACTGCAATTGCTATAAAATACCTGTAACAATAATGTACGTTAGAAAATGGTAATCTAGAATCATTCATGGGATATACACCACTGATGAGGACTTCCAGTTTTTAGCACATGAACTTTAAATTGATATTTCTTTTCCTAGAAAATGTAGCTGCACATGCTTTTTAAAAGAATCATCAGATATCAGAGAGGGGTAAGTGCAAATAAATCTTCAAATGGGAGTGCAAAATGATTGTTGCAGAGAGCTTGACTGCAGGTACCAAAAAGTGCATGACGAGTTATCTCTTTGACATCTCTTATTCCAATACCATAGAATCAGTCAGGGTTGGAAGGGACCACAAGGATCATCTACTTCCAACCCCCCTGCCATGGGCAGGGACACCTCACACTACATCAGGCTGGCCAGAGCCTCATCCAGCCTGGCCTTAAACACCTCCAGGGATGGGGCCTCAACCACCTCCCTGGACAACCCATTACAGGTTCTCACCACTCTCATGGGGAAGAACTTCTTCCTCACGTCCAGCCTGAATCTCCCCACTTCCAGCTTCACTCCATTCCCCCTAGTCCTATCACTACCTGATATCCTAAAAAGTCCCTCCCCAGCTTTCTTGTAGGCCCCCTTCAGGTACTGGAAGGCCACAAGAAGGTCACTTCGGAGCCTTCTTTTCTCCAGACTGAACCTCCCCAACTGTCTCAGTCTGCAATATGTTCTATTAGACAGTACAATATTCTGACTGTGTCAGAATACAATATCTTCATGTAAAAGCCTCTAGTATAAATACAGTATATAAAAAGACTTAGTAAAACAAATGATGAAAATAGTTTTCAGGGTTTTATTTGGAGCATGACTAAATCAGTTACTTTTTCTCCTAAATTCAGAGAAATGCCTGCCTACATAGCCCATTAGATGTTTTTTCAGTTTGCATCTGCTAGATTTCTCATAGGCAGTTTGTAAAATCAATGAGTTAGCTTAGTCTTGCCTTGTTTCAAGGCCATCTGAATTCTGGTTTTTGACAACCTGACTCCCATGCAAAGTAGCTTTTAATGGGTATAAAAAAAATACCTGTGGAAAAAAAAAGCTGTGGAAAACAAAAAGAATTCTAATTGAAAACTAATATAGCAAGAAGATGTCCTTTGTAGGAATCTACCTGTTTCAAAATAGAGAAAAAAATTAAATTACAAGATGAATTATGCTTTTAAATCAGAAGCAGAGGAAAAAAAACCCAGTTTGTTCCTTTCAAGAAATGATCAAACTGTGATTTAGGTGTCTTAAGTCCTAGAGGCTCATGTGACAAAACTTCAAATTAGTTTGACAGCTCCCTGCCTAAATTTTGAGGAGTGAAAAAACCCTCTCTAATTTGACTGAGTAGCTCATTGCTTTAAAGGAGCATCTGTTACACTTCACGAAATGTAAGATTTTTTGATTTATATCTTCACCTTCTACAAGTGATTTGAAAGTAGCCAATATTGTTAGCCTGAAGAAATAAAACATGCAATTGGAAAGATCATATTGGTATGAAATTCCCTTTACAGGAACAATATAAGAGTAATTGTATAGCTTGCACTGATTTTTACATGTGAGTGATTCAAATCTTGAGAAACATATTTCTCATCTATATGGACTATTAGTTTTACACTTTCTTTACTAAAGTTTTGATTTAATAAGCATGGTTGCTGAATTCTGTTAATGGAGAATGATAATTCAGAAATAACTCTTTTCTTGACTGAAGGAGCTGAACGATATATTAATGGAAGCAGAAATGTCCTGTAAGTCTAAAGTGACTAATAATATAACACAATACAGCTGAGCTGTATGGAATAAAATAGTGAATCCATTGTCAACCAGCCTGAGTGGATATCACCCCTTCAGCAGCTATGAGTGACATGATAAATTTGTGATTATATTAAAATATCATTTTCAAAGGAACATAGGATCATTTCTAACCCTGTATGCTAATTTTTAAGATTATGCATCTGCATACACTCATCTTCCCCTTATTTTTCCTGGCAACATTTTTTTTCCACAGATTTTATTAACTGAGAAAAATCATACTATAATATTGTGATATAATTTAAATATTCTTTGGTCATCAAAATGACATAATTTTATTATGTAAAATAAATTAGGTTTTTGTACTTCCTGCAAAAAGTTCTGCCCTGTCAACAGTATATCAACTTACAGTACATCAAATCCTGCAGTTGTCTCTTGTTTTCCTGTCCTTTAGTTACTATTACTACCATGAACTCTAGCCATAAATCAAGACCCTGTTGTAAAAAAGACTGTGAGCTAAAAACAGGATGACAGAAAATACATGGACTGAGCATAACAGGATAATGGAGAGGATCTGTTCACAAGAAAGTGAACCTAAAATTGCTAAACATGATAGGCAATAGAAATATATAGCACATGAATGCAGAGAAGATGCCAATTTTGCTGTTGCTTTGTGGGCATCATTTCAGCAGATCTAAGAGATTTACTCTAGGATACTCCTAATAAGAATCAGGGGCACACCAATGATGGAAGCTGCTTGTGAGCTAGTTGCATGTTTGAAGTGACCTTTGAGTGAAGGCAACAGAAAGTTTCTGTTTATTTTAGTGAGAAATAGGATCCAACAGAGGACTGCAAAGGGAAATTAAAAAAATAAACCCCAAGAATAGTCTTTACAGAATTCTGGAAACATTAGCAAGATTGCATTGGTCAAGGCCAGAAAAGGATGATGTGGTGCTGGCACCTTGGCTAAAAGCATATTAATGAAGGGAAATATATATTTGGATATTGTATAATTAGTCTACAGTACCTGGAGGAAATTCCAAATGGAGACTAATAACTGCAGTTCATACAAAACCTTCTCAAAGGAAAGATGGTGCTGCTGTTCAAAATGTTATAGAGAAATGTTATAGAGAAAGATTCTGCAGGTAAGTTTAAGAACAGGTAACCTGGAGGTATCAAAGGAACAAGGTTTTAGCTTGAGCAGAAGGGAACAGGATTGGTAATGATAGAAAATTACATACCTTTCCAGTAGAAAAGATAGTAAATTAGATTGCTGTTAGAAGAGGTTACCCCAAGGTATGGCATATTGAAAAGAGAGAATGGATCAGAACAGACCCCAGAGGGCCTTCAGCTAAAACTAGTACATTGGAAGGGAAATAAAGAAGCAGAGAATCAGGAAAGAATGGAGGTCTGGGAGCAGAGATTGAAAAGATTTCAAGAAGATTGAGATGCTGAAAGTGAGGGGAAGATAGAAGAAGATAAAAATAAAGTTCTTACAGTGTAATTCAGCTCTGAAATATCATTCTCATGAGGGCTGTTTCATTAGAGTGTGATTAGAAGTTACAGGAAAGAATTGGCAAACAGCTCAGCATGGCAATTTCAAGGCATGTACTCTCTGATCTTACTTCACTGGCAGCATAAAGATTTCCAGCTGCTCAAGAATGAGACATCTAAGTGTGAGTGAGTTACCTTGGGCTCTCTTTCTACCTAATTTATCTGATCTATCTTAAGAGATAATGAATCAAACTCTGGAAGGAGCTTCAATTGACTCGAAGTGGGACATAGACACAGAGCAATTATATGCACAAATTAAGATAGAAATCCTATTACAAAGATCTGTGTAAATGTGGCTGCAGGTCATTGTTCTCTCCTCTTTTATACTCTTCCGTAGAATCGTAGAATCACTAAGGCTGGAAAAGACCTTCAAGATCATCAAGTCCAACTGTAACCCAACTACCATGACTACTAAACTATAGCTTGAAGTGCCACATCTACATGCTTCTTGAGCACCTCCAGGGATGGTGACTCCACCACCTCCTGGGCACTCTGTTTCAGTGCCTCACCACTCTCTCAGTAACAAATTTTTTCCTAATGGCCAAACTAAACCTCCCCTGGCACAACTTAAACCCATTTCCTCTCATTTTCAGTTACCTGGGAGAAGAGATCAACACTAGCCTCATTACAACCTCCTTTCAAGTAGTTGTAAAGAGCAATAAGGTCTCCCTTTAGTCTTCTCCAGACTAAACACCACCAGCTCCCACAGCTGCTTCTCGTATGACATGCCCTCCAAACCCCTCACCAGCCTCATTTGGCTTTGACTACCTTGCTTATGGGAAGAGGATTGTGGGCTCTTAATTTCTTTTCAGTATTAGAATTTTTTTCATTTTCACCAGTTTAAGCACAGGTCTCACAGCTGCATCATTTGTTTTTATATCCTTAGTCCATCTCTCCACAAATATTTCCTATCACTTTTTTACCTGCCACTCCTCTTCATATAAGGATCTAAGACTATAGGGCAGTGGGATGAAATATCATGTGCACAAGAAAAATGTGTAAACCCTGAAATAAATAAATAAATGAGAATTCATGGAGAAGTCTATGTTAGACTAATCTTCTTCTTATCTTTTTTTTTTTTTTTAATATCTGACCTCCTCTTATTACAAAATTCACCCAAGGCTGCTTTGAATGTACCGATCTGATCTGTTTTGTGCACCCAGAGCACTCTTGCTGTGCTCAGCATACTGAACAGTATCTGTTGCAGTGCAAATTTCACATCCACTTCAAGTCTGTTTCATATATTATTTTTTCATCATTAAAAGGAATACCTTTTTTTTTTGGTACAGGACTGTGTAAGGAGTTAAGTTTATCTCCCTTTAATTGTCTCAGCATTGTTTACCTTCTCAAAAGGTTTCACACCATTGTCCCAAAGGACCACAAGCTCAGTGCTGACACGGGATCCCACTGTAAACAGGACTCATATCCTCACGTTTGCCTCATGTTTGAGACTACTGTCTCAAGAGGAATCTTTTCTTATCTATAAACCACAAGCCAGCAGATTCTGGGACTTGGTGAGACAAGTCTTTGTGGACCTTCTCATGGACAAGACTCTCAAAAGGTGACTGACACAGCAGTTTCCCAAGGTGTTTTCACACCAGTACCACAAGCTCTGTGACAATAGCAGCTGATAACCAGACAAGGCCACAAGTTCTGCTCTCAGGAATGTTACTGTGAGACCAGAGCTGGGACAGGTAAACCACCCATGGACCGGTGCTGACACAGGCCAAATGTGTTCAACTGAATGGGACAGTGTGACCACATATGGGACTGGAAAAGGTGTAAAACCCAAGAGGCAACAGGGAGAGTTTGAAGCTTCCATGCCCATCAAGCAGCAAGGCCTTATCTTGCTCAAGCATCTCAGCCTTTGCTGCTGTAAGCTTCCCCACCGTGGATCAAGACCTTCAGGGATGAGTGAAACATCATCTAGATCCACAGTGGTAATTATCTTTTTTGCTTTGCTACCCCTAGCTTATTTCTTCTTCTTTTTCTATATTTCTAACTTTTTCTCCTGCATATGTAAGCAAAATAAATTCAAGTGTTTTTCTCAAATCAGCTACTCAGTTCCTTCTTGGATTCATTTGGGGGATCCATAAAAGAACCATCCCTTCCACAAAAAAGTGGATCGAGACAGACCGCAATGATTTTACTAGCACATCTGACACATGATTACCACCATATTAGCATTGGTCCACTGCACAAAGCATCAGCTTCTGTTCTTTACTGAAACTATCATATCTGTTCTGCTTTTATCTCTGCCTAAAGCACTATACACACACGCAGAAAAAGAAAAGAAAAAAATGGCACAACTATTTCCCCTATTGCAAAAGAAGGGCGAACAGTAAGAATTCCAGAGGCTACTCTTTGCTTATCTTAATCAATCTAGAATTTTCAAAAACAAATTAAACAAAAAATTAATTTACTTATGGATATGAGAGTTTCCATACACCCATAAAAATATTTGACTCCAAAGAACAAAATACCATTACTCTTGTATTTGTCCAAAAATTTTCAAGTTTAGTCAGAAAGTGAATCATGTCAATCTATGGAACCTTAACAGCAGGGGCAGGTTACATTCATGCAATTATTGATATCACTTTCTGTTATCAAGCATTTGAAATAACCTTGCTTCTAAGGAAGTTTTCAGAGCACCAGTACTTTGAAGTATGAAGGCTATCAAAATGTAGCTGAGATATACCTGCAAACCTTCGACTGAACTATGCAGTCTTTGATGTTAGGAGTTTCTTTCTTGTTATGACTACATCTTTTTGGTAAAGATCTAGAGACTCTAATTTTGGTGTTTTGGGTTTTTTCAAACCCCATATACAGTTCTTTTTTACTAGTGTTCTCGTAAGGACATTTTAGAGATTTTTTTCATTTGCAACATTTTCCCAGGATTTCTGAGAAAATAAAAGCAAACAAACAAAACCAAAACAATCCAAATGCCTTTAAAGGATATAATTTGATTTTTCACTGTTTCTAGCTTCTCATCAGATATTCATTTCTATTTCTGGATATTTTAAACTCAGTTTTATTTTCTTTCTTGCAGCAGTATATTTCAGGTTTGAGATTTTGTTTCCTGTCTCTACAAACATTCTTTCTGTGTGCTTTAGTCCTTACTATGATTTATTAACAGTAAACTAGTGGATGCTTATTATCCTTTAATCCTTCTTAAAGACAAAGGAAAATTTGTGAGAGTATTCAGGTACACTGAAAATATAAGTCCATTTGAAACTTATTTGTAAAATTAAATAGGTAAAGAGTATGTAGGTACAAATTAAATAGGTTTGTTCTTTTCCATTATATTCAATATACTCTTCACTTGTGGCAGTGAGTAGTATTTTATCATTCATAGAATAAAATCAACAGAAGCTTCTCCCAAACAAATGTTCTATGTATTTGTTTAACTTTTTTTTTTTCCCTTGATTGACAATTTTATAAATAAATATGGTACAAAGGATAGAGCAAGACTATTTCTGGAGGGCATACCTGGAGGAACCATTGCTAAGAATTCCAATGGATTGGGCATCTACACATTTGCCAGCTATCATTTTTCTCATGTAAGAAGGACAGAATAAAAACGTATTTCACATGGTTTTTACATTCTGTTTGCAAGATTAATATGCTTTGTTGTGAAAGAACTGCCAAATTTAAATGAAAATGGGTATACTTTCTAAAATATCATAATGCCCCATGTTTTGCTGTCAGGAAAAGGAAACCAAGCATGTGAACTAAGTGACAGTGAAAAGGAAATACTTTCCTTCTATTCCTCTGATTTCTACAACTTCTTGTCAAATGAACATCTGATTAATCTCAGCTTTACCATATGTACAATGTGTATATACCCACAAATCTTTTTGACTGAAGAGCATTCAAAAACAGCTTCATGTAGCAATTTTCTTTCTGAGAGAGTAAGAGCACATCATATGAAAAGATCAAAATTGTAACAGAAACATTAGCCACAGGTTTACTAACAGCACTTCCAGAAATGTAGGGAAATTTAGTAGGCAAGCAGTAAAAATAGGTGTTGACTTTACTCAACATTTATCTGTTTAACACAGGCCTCCAAAGGGACTGCTGTCTTGCAGGATTAAGTAGTAAGAACATATTACATTATTTTAAAATAGTCTGAAGATGGTATTTTTTTGTCCATGTATGAGGGGCATTGTTAACGTGAAACAGTAAGAGGCATTGACTAGAAGTTACCTCACCTCTACTTTCTAATATCCTATAAGCTTTAACCAAAGTAGTAGGCTGAGGACAGATTTCTTTCTCAGTAATCTCAGTTGTGTCAAAGTCTCTCTTCTCTGGATGAAAAGACCTTTATGCCACCACATAACAGTGACTTCAGCTACGTTTTCTCACCAAAACATGAAACGTTTTGGGAAAGGCAGGTGGTTATCAACCCAGGCTTCAGAACGGAAAAAAGACAATATTGACTTGAATGTTGAGTCAGCTTCTCTCATATTTTTTTGCATACCCACCCACATGTTCAGGAAGACAAAAAAACTCTCTGATAAATATTCCTAGGGATACTTTAATTTTTTGTGATAGTAAGAAATGGAACCCTGAAGTCCTAGTGACACACATATAAGAGCACAGCACCACAGCAAACTGACATCCTAAGAACTCATTCACAACTATCCCAAAAGACAATCAACTCTACAGCAAAAAGTCATCCAAGCATAAGGACCTTTATTTAGGAAACAGCAGGGTATCCATTCTTGTAAGCCATAAATTAAAAAGTGACAACAAAATTTAAGCAGGTGATTTCTACTGGTAAGATCTGCAAAGATCAGACATATTTTTAACTTGCCTTGGCCTATTGTTTTCTACTGTTGCTGAATGACACATTTACCGTGGCACGTTCTTTCTTAGGTTTCATCCTGGGATGAACCTCTTCCCTCTGACTTTCTTTCTTTCCTTACATCATCTGGGGAAGAGGCAACTTCTTTCCTACTTTCACACACCCAAGACTGTACAGCGATTTTGTTTGCTGGCTTGCTTTTATTTATGCCACATTTTTTCCATTAAAATATTACCCTCAATTACATAAAAGATATCCATATTTCACCTGTCAGATGCCAGCTTCTCAGCAGATGTGGTCTTGCCCCACCACTAATGATAATTATACCAAAGGTCATTCTTGGAGGCTTACTGTCATTTTACTGACACAATAGAAAACGCTCATAAAAGCTCTTCATTTATGTTATAAATTTCATCCTAATCTACAAAGCTGATTTCTCATCATCATTAGAGATTTTACCTTATGTATGCTCTAGTGACAGTGCATTTCTGCAGAATGTGATATTTCACCCCTGTGATTCATTTTCGTTGTAATCATGAAGTATCACATTCTATTCAGTTTTTATCCTGTATCATATCTATTCAGGCTCTTGTCCTTATCTGACCTTGATAAACTGATTGCATTTGTGAAGCTTACAATTTGCTTTTTAGACTCCTTTTCAGATGAGTTATTGGTTGAGCAGTTGGATATACTTGGTTAATCTTCCTGTGCCTTTGGGCAAGAAATCATCTCTGCTGAAAGCTGCTGTGATGAAACTTAAAAATGTTCTGCCTTATTGGGGGAGGGAGAAAAGCCAGGGGTATGTGGGATCTTTCAATGTCCTGCTATTCATTTTTATTTTGTGGCATTGTTATATCTTCCAGAGAATTTAGAGTGTATTGTTCCCTTCTGAATAGCAGCTTACAGGAATATGTATGGTGGGTTCCTTACAAGATTTTTCTGTCCCTAAGGGAAAGAAACTTAAACCTGCTTCTCATAATATTTATTCAAGTTACTGATGAAAAAGTTCTCTGAGCTGCAGCACTAGATGATAAAGAAAAAAAAAAATCAAAACCCAAAAAACCCTCCAAAACTCAACCATGCTAACAAGTAACTTTAAATTATTGTATCTTATCTCTGTTTAAATACACATTTCGCTTGTTAAATCTACAGAAAACTTTGGCACTAGGTTTTCACTGATCACTATAAACTTTTTTTTATAAATCTGAGAAAAGTGGGAAGAAAAATGAAGATGAAGCAGCTTTTTCCTGGAGTGGTGGTAGATACCAATGATAAGCAGGCAAAGGACAAAACCCAAACATCCTGGGAAACCATATTGTGACCAGAATGTACCTCCGCTCAGACGGTGAAGTGGTTTGATCTGATCTACATTTTTGTAACGCTTAGTTTGCCAGTAAAAGGTATTGTCAGATAGTAAATGAATCAAACCTTTTTACGTGTTTTGTCGCTCAAGACCTAAAACTCAAGGATGAGGTGTTGAATGTCTCTGTAAAAACCCTCGACTGGAATTTTAAAATTATGGACATCTTTGAAGATAACCCAGGACACAGATAGCTCCCACTATGGTGCTACAAAGGTAGCTGTGCAAATCCCTGGTCGACCACATAAGTGAGTTTGTTACTGTGAATTCATTGGGCATCTGGGAAAAGTAATTTGTATTCACATCTTAAAGCACTGCAGGAAAAAAACCCTGCATCACCACCAACTAAAACAACAATGAAAAAGAACCACTCTTTAACAAACTGTTCTTTCAGCAGTCTCCTTCAGAATTAATGTGGAAACAGGATTTGTAACAGCAGAGCAGAGGAGGTTCTGATAACCTGCAATCCCTTCTTCAGCAGAAGGAAGTACCTTCACAGATGCTTTCTGTTGTTAGTTTGGAAAAAAAAAAAAGAATTAAAAAAATGTTAGCTATGAGGACCCATGACACAGGCATCTATTTGCTAGCAGAGAGATTCACTGACTAGCAAATCAAGGAAGGCAGGAATACCTTCAAAATAGCCCCTTTCAAATCTTGAAAGAAAAGAGTTAAAAAGAGAAAGAAGTAGACAATTAGGAAACAGAATGCAGTGTCATACCTCAACTATGCTGCAAGGCTTGGTCTGCTAGTCTGGGAAAAAAACTAGTAAGAAAATGGTATTTGAAATAAATGAATTATTCCTGCTGTTCACACAGAAAAATGTTTCAGGGAAAAAACTCCATCTCTGCCAGTATCACCAGTGTCTTATTGTAACTATTTACTTGGTGTAGACATTACAATATCATGACTTTAATTATATATACACACATATTATAATCAATGCTTCTTTAGGGAAAAAAGCACTACATTACAACTGAAAAATGCAAGAATTCCTGCTACAAGTTGATTTTTAGCCTGATGCCTTCTCTGCAGTGAAGCTCTATCAGTTTCAGGCACTGCGGTTGTTACCATTATTTCAGAAGCACAACATTATTGTTCTTAAGTGACTTCAGATCTTGGCCTCCATTGTGTTAGGTGTTGCATTTTTAGGGCCCAACTTTCACCAGCAATTCCCCAAAAGAAGGTTGACATGGCTCCCAGGTCTACCAGAAAAAGGAGGAAGATGCAGAAGAACACCAGAGTGGTAACTGAAGACAAAAGCAAGGCCAGGTTTCAAAAGGAAAGGATCATCTCACAGGTTACTCTATGAAAGCCAACAAGTTACATTAGTTTGTCACTCAAGAATGTTTGATTTGCCAGAAATCAAGTGATAATACACATTAATGTTGATTTTTATTTTCCTTGGATTATGATAAAAACAAATATCCCTTTATTTTTTTTTTTTTTAAATAGAACTTCAAGACATAGCAGATTTTCCTGAAAATACTGTAAAGAAAGTTTTTATTAATATTTAGTTGATGATTCATCTAATTAATTTAGATGAGTGTATGAATGCCTGCAAGTATTTAAGTCAATAAACTTGAAGACTGCTATAAGACTGCTTGTTACCTGCTCATACACCAGTGGCAGCACACCTTTTTATTACGTGTAACTGACTTTTCTAACAAAGGTATTTGATAAAATGCTGAGAGCTGGGGAAAAACAATAGGACAATAGTAGTAAAAATTATTGTCTTTGTTGTTTGGTAAAATACATTTCCCAACCTTATATTTAAAGAAACCAAACCAAACCAACCAACCAACCCTACAACACAAACCTACACCTTTTCATGCTAGACTTTTCAGTAAGACACTACAAAAACACCCAAAGCACCTTCACTATCCATACAGCCAACTTTTTCTTCATCAGTTGTGCTCTGTTACTCAACACCCTTACAGCCAAGCACAGTAAAGAAACAGGAAGGAGATCTCAGTGAGCATGAAAGCAAGATGAAAAACAAAACATCAAAAGAGCCAAAATAGATAACAAGAAGATCTGTTGCATGTCTGGCTTTCTGCTTGCCAAAAGAAGTGGAAGCCTTAATTATGATTCATGGAGTCATTAATTCTTTTTAGGCATGAAAGTTAATGGAATAATGATTTTTAATTGCTGTGGGATGGTTCCTGATGTGCCTAAACAAAAATAGTACTGATGATGTATAATGCATAAAGAATATTTCAAGAAAAGGAGTCTCACTGAAATTAAAGGATACTTAAGGACTAAGTGTTCAGAGAGAGCCTTTTGTGGTTTCAGCTCAGGGCAAAGACACTCAGGAGCCCATGCTCCCAGAACCACAACCAAAGTGCAATTGAAAGTGAACGGCCACTTTTGCTTCTGCCTTCTTTACATGAAAATAACAACAATTTGCACTGATTCCTTTGAATCTTTTTCTCTGGATAGCTGCCTGAGATGCGCTGTAGGGCTCTGTATGGTGGAGATGAAAACCTGCTTAGCTGTAGATTTCTTTTGGATTGAAGTGTACCAGCAGTAATTTATTCCAGAAGTTCAGCTGGCCTGATTCATTTCAGCAGTCATCTTGTGCTCTTTCTATTCTCATTCAATTAATAGCATTGCAGCTAATTAAAAAAAGTGTTGCTTTTATTTGGATGTTATACGTAACATTTTCCAAAATGAGATTTTATTAAAACATATGAGACAGCTATGAAAATTTGTACAGAATAACTCTATAGCCTACATTATAAAATATAAATCTAAGCTGAGTCCTCTTCTACCTTATTTTTTATTCCTGTCTATATATGTGGCCTATGGAGCTTTTCTTGCTTTTTACCATTTGCTCCTGTAGTTTTAATTCCATTCTCCCCTACTTCTGTCTTCTCCCTCCAGCCCCTTTCTGGTTGGCTTTGTGGATCAAACCAGGTTGATTGACACAGCAATAATTGACTGCTTCTAGAGCTGATCAAACATTTATCTATTTATTTCCTTTGAGTGCCAGACAACCACTTCTCAATTCTGATATCTCTAGTGTAGGAGCCAGTATATGGACTAATCAATGGAAAGTTCAAGGCACCTCTCTGACATCATTTGTCTACTTGGATCACCTACTTTAGGATGAGACAGAAGGCATAGTGTAAGAGGAGGAAGGATTTGCAAGAATTCATTAGAGACCCCCTGTGCTCAGTACCTATGCAGAGCCACTGAAAGCTGTACAGGGGCAAGCACAACACTGGGATCAGCCAGAGCAAATTTGGAATAGCAGAGATAGACTTCAAGAGAAGTGTTTGAGATCAGTACCACCGATATTACAAGAAAAAACTTCTTGGTTACTTCAGGCACAGTTTTAAAGCACGCAGTAGTCAGAGACATAAAAGGATAAGGCCAGTACTTAAGCTCTGTTCACTTTCACATGAACAGCAGAGATGAGGGATGAGTAACTGATGTCATTTACCTGGACCTGAGCAAAGCCTTCAACACAGTCCCAAACCACATCCCAGTCTCCAAACTGGTGAAACATGGGTTTGATGGCTGGACCATGAGATAGATATAGAACTGGCTTGATGGCTGCATCCAAAGAGTGGCTGTTAATAGGTCCATGTCCCAGTAGAGGCCAGTGACAAGTGGAGTCCCTCAGGGATCAGTCCTGGGACCACTCTTATTCAACATCTTTGTTGGTGACATGGACAGTGGCATTGAGTGCACCCTCAGCAAGTTTGCTGATGACACCAAGCTGTGTGGTGCAGCAGACACACTGGAGGGAAGGGATGGCATCCAGAGGGACCTTGACAGGCTAGAGAGGTGGGCACAAGCCAACCTCATGAGGTTCAACAAGACCAAGTGCAGGGTCCTGCATCTGCGTCGAGGCAATCCCAAGCACAAATCCAGGCTGGGCAGTGACTGGCTGGAGAGCAGCCCTGAGGAGAGGGACTTGGGGGTGCTGGTGGACGAGAAGCTCAACATGAGCTGTCAATGTGCACTTGCAGCCCAGAAAGCCAACCAGATCCTGGGCTGTATCTGGAGAAGTGTGGCCAGCAGGTCAGGGCAGGTGATTCTCCCCCTCTGCTCAGCTCTGGTGAGACCCCACCTGGAGTACTGCGTCCAGTTCTGGAGCCCCTATTACAAGTGGGATATGGACATGCTGGAATGTGTCCAGAGGAGGGCCACCAGGATGATCAGAGGGCTGGAGCACCTCTCCTATGAGGACAGACTGAAAGAGTTGGGGCTGTTCAGTCTGGAGAAGAGAAGGCTCTGAGGTGACCTTACTGTGGCCTTCCAGTATCTGAAGGGGGCCTACAAGAAAGCTGGTGAGGGACTTTTTAGGATATCTGGTAGTGATAGGACTAGGGGGAATGGAATAAAGCTGGAAGTGGGGAGATTCATGCTGGACGTGAGGAAGAAGTTCTTCCCCATGAGAGTGGTGAGACCCTGGAATGGGTTGTTCAGGGAGGTGGTTGAGGCCCCATCCCTGGAGGTGTTTAAGGCCAGGCTGGATGAGGCTCTGGCCAGCCTGATCTAGTGCGAGGTGTCCCTGCCCATGGCAGGGGGGTTGGAACTAGATGATCCTTGTGGTCTCTTCCAACCCTAACAATTCTATGATAATGCATAAAAAGTATGATTTCATCTCAATCTACTGTTTGTTTATTTACAGTGGCTCAAGATAATACCTGAGAAGCAACTAGTGATCTATTTCATTTTCAGAGCATCTCTAAATCAAACCTAAGATATCTTAGTTCCATATCCCCTCAACTAATGGTAATTTTGAAATGTAGCTATTTTAACTATGATATGTAGAATAACATGTGCTAAAAATGTAACTGACAGATATAAAATATTGCCCAGAGAACTGAAGATACAGCTTTTATGTCACTAAGACTATTATTACTCAGTTGAGGTAAGTTAATTTTTACTATTTTTTACTGTGAATATTTCCAAGGATAAAGATTCTACAGCTTCCCTGGGTGACTGGTTCTGGTGCCTGATCTGCTTCGTGAGAAAAAATATAAAACATAATGTCTAATTAAAATTTCCAGTGTTGCAGTGGGGGCTTGTTGCCTTTTGTCCTGCTGTGCACCTTTAAGAGTTTGGTTTTCTTCTGTAAGCTTGCACTGGGTATTTCTAGATAGCAATAGGATTCCTGAAAGCTCTCCTCAAAATCGAACAAACACGGTGCTCTCAGCCTCTCCCTCTATGCTATATCAGCAAATATAGCTGGGTGAAATCAGCAAATAAAAAGATGAATAAAATATGTATTTATTGTTATTCACTCATGGATTAAAAACTTATCAGATGGAAAGCTACTCTTCCTTGTATGCCTGATCTGAGCACATATGACCATAAACATGCTCAGATTCAGATTTTCCTCCTAAGTGAAATAAATTTCAAATTTTAATTGTGAAGAAGAAGAATAAAGTGGAAATCTTTCCTGCCTACTTTTAGTCACAATTCTGCTTGTATGTCCAGTCACTTTAATGCTGCTCATAGCTTTTGCTTTGTTTGGGGAAAAATCACAGTAGTAATAATAATAATTTAAAACTATAATATATGTTGTTTTAATTGATACTCTGAAATGTTTGTGGATACTTTAAAGACATTGTAAAAAAATTATTTTTATCTCCTTGTCTAGCCACTGATCATAACAATGCTGCCCTGAAAGGAAGGAAATGAAAAGTTGTTGGGTTTTCCTTGTTTGTTTATTTTAGTTGTTGTTTTGGCTTTTATATGTTTTGTGTTTGTTTGTTATGTTTTGTTGCTATTGTTTTTTTGTTGGTTGGTTGGGTTTTGTTTTGTTTTGTTTGTTTTGTTTTTCTCGTTGCAATCAGAGTAACCTGTCAGGTGTTGTGTGACACTTACTGGAAACATGTAAATCAGCACTGAAATCATCAAGAGGTCCAACATATGGATCAAGGACCAGTTAGCAGCTTCCAATATGACTGCAATATACATGTTAAGACTAATTCTGGAAAGAATTCTGGCATCCTCCCCATGTACTTCTTCAAGAAGGAAACAAACAAAAAAAAGTGTTTCTCTAGGATTTGTGACACAATTGGCCAGGGACCTAAGTGATCTGGCTTTTCGATGTCTATCCTCCTGTCACATGTGTGTCAAGAAGAGTAGGGAAATAACTGGTGATCCCAGTTCAACTGCAGTACAAAGATTTCTTCTTGGGATGAAAAATGGGAAAGAAGAAGAAAATACAGAGATGATAGAAGATACTATTAAATTTCATAGATTCATAGAATGGTTTGGGTTGGAAGGGACAAGAGGGAGGTATAAATGTGTGATGGACTGGGGAGCACATAGATAGAGGTGAACACAGAAAAAACTTGACTCCTGAAAATAAAAGATTTTCTTTTAAAATTTTAAGTGGAATATTCAGATCTTAAGATTAGAAACCCAGTTAGGTATTGCATATCTTATTTTGTTATCCATGAGTTAAGGCTTGAAAATAACAGCAGCCTTTGAGGAAGGCTCCTTGATCTTTACTCACAGAGCATTGTTGTTGTTATTATTATTATTATTATCATCATCATCATCATCATCGTCATCATCATCATCAAAGCTATGATACAGAGAATACAATGGGGAATCAATTCCAACCCATGTGGAATTGCATATATAAGCACTAAGAAAGTAGTGTCTGCCTGAGTTAAAAATTATTATTGTTATTATTATTATTATTATTATTATTGTTGTTATTGTTATTGTTATCAAAGCTATGATACAGAGAATACAATGGGGAATAAATTCCAATCCATGTGGAATTGTATATATGAGTACTAAGAAAGTAGTGTCTGCCTGAGTTAAAAAACATGTCGTTTCAAAATTTTATAGACATAAAGTATTTTTTATCTAACTATCCATCTATCTATCTATCTATCTATCTATCTATCTATCTATCTATCTATCTATCTATCTCTATATACACATATATATATATATATATACACACAGGAAACACTGAAACAAACAAACCCAGCTGTGTATCTCTAATTGATGCCATGCCTTCCTCTCCAATAATCTCTTCTTCCCATGGGTTAATTGTCTCAGAGTGGGGTGCAGGTACATCTGTGTTGCTTCTGGCTCTGGAAGTAACTTGGATGAGGCCAGCTTGTGGGTTTCTGCTCCAAGCTTTATCATGTGATGCAGGCTTAACACCTTTTTTTTCACTCCTTCTTGCCAATCCAGACAATTTACAGGGTTGTCACTATCCTACAGTGCATTTACAATACATGGGAATACAATACATGAGAAAAGATGTTTTGACTTTGACACATGGGAAAAATAATCACAGTTCTCTTATCTGGGAAAGTGATGGACTATTCAAGCAGATACAATAGAATGTTAAACTATTTAAGATATATATTAGGTGACACAACTACACTTGAGATGGAAAAACAAGACAGCACCTAAAGTGATTCTGGATTCCCTGTTTTTCCATATATCCCTATGCTGTGTTTAACAAAAAATGTACAGCCCCACTTTTTGGCAGCTCTGCTCACTGCAGACTGCTGACTGATTTCTTTGTTCAAGGCACTAAAATGGAGAAAAGCTGCCAATGATGATATTTTACGTTCTGTATGCCTTGGTATCTCTAACCTTTCGACCTGTCTGATCCATGTCCATTAAGAAAATCCTACAGTCAGTAATGAGGACAGCAAATTCCTTTATCTGAAAGGTCAAGCTCAGGAACAAATTTCACTCATAGTTTTCTAAAGCACTACAAAAGAAACATTCCCTTTGCTCTGCTCTGACCACAGGACACATCTGATTTGGAGAGAATAACTGCAGGTTAGGACTGTTGCAAGAGACTTCCAGCATTCATGATCCAAGGGGTCTACAAAAAGTCCCACATAGGAACCCTCCTGTTTGAGCACTTAACATTATTGAGAGAATTGCTGATTCAATGATATCACCAGGTATGGATTTAAATGCTGCAGTTTAAAGCTGAACTTGCACTTGCATGCTTTCTTTTTTGAGGAGTTTCTTCCTTTACAGGTAGGATAATGTAATAGACACCTTCTGAAAATGAAATATATATTTTGCCTGCAATGGATATGTAGTTTCATTCCCTAGTGTACAGAGACCCAGGAAGGAAATCTGAATTGGTCTGCCCTGAGGTCTATCCTTCTGGAATAAGGGTAGAAAGAAAGAGTCTCTGCAGTTATCAGTGTTAATGCAGAGGCCAAAGTCTGTAGAGGCTGTATCCTCACTTCTCTGCTGGTACAGCTAGTGCCTATCTTCTCATCCAGGGCAGGTCTTAGCCTCAAGTTAGGCTGCATCTGTTCTCCAATATAATACATCCAGCATTCTTGAAGACTTTGGGTCACTTTTAACAGCAGTCATGGTCTGACTTTCTTTTTATTACTAAACTGGATGCAAAAGGCAAAACGTTCTGAGAAAAATTATTTTTCAAAATCTGGAGATAAGTGAAGAAGCATCAGAAGCAGAAATTTGATTCCCTTCAGGTAATTCAGTGCAGCCGAGATAGTCAAGGGCAGAATATAGGATTACTGTTTTGTTTCACAATTAAACCCACATTTAAGATTCATTTACCCTTAAAAATTAATATAACCTTTAAACTTCTAGAGTTTGTATACAAACAGTATGGCATATAGGACTGTGTGAAACTTTTCACATATTAGCAAATGAGTATGTTCTTTTTGGCAGGACAGCAATATGTCAGGTTAAATCAAAAGCTAGGCATCTGAGAAAACATTTTTTGCTGTATGTCTGGAGGTATAATCTTCTAGTGCATGACCTAGTCAAAATGACTCAATTTTACTGGCTTTCCAGCTCTCTATTGATAGGGTTATATGAAAATAGAGCAAAACCTTATTTATACTGGTAATTCTTAATATAAAACCAAAACTGATGTTGATTGAGACTAGTTGGAAAGTTTGTCTAAAAAATATCTTTGTGGGACTCAGAGCAAACTTTCACTATCTCTATGGTACCATACATACACTGTACACAACAAGATATTGATTATATTCCCAGATATTTGCTTTCTGAACATATTTTCTTTAGAGCTGAAAAACACTGAATCTCAAAAGTTACATTTCAACAGTTAACTCATTGATTGTTTTCTAAATTCTATTAGGAGGAAGAAGGTCACATAGTTGTACCCACTTCTCTGAAGATTCCAGTACTGGTTACTAAAAAATACTTGGTTTATACCAACAGTTCTGTTTTTCTGTGGTCCCTTTCCTCATTGCAGAATCAGAACTCCTTTAGACTGAAATATAAAGTAAATGGATGAAACTTGAATAATTAATGACTTGACACGGGTGGAGTCAGTACTTTTACAAACCACCTGGCACTAATTCTAAATAAAAGAATCCTAATACTTTGAGAAGAAAAAGTTTCTAATATACTCTAAGTGTTTCAAGCCAATGATTTGAACATCTGGAATTTGAACATCTGGCAGGGAAAGCCCATGTTTGAGCATGGAAGTATTAGGTTAAACAAACCTGTCTCTGGGATACAGAGGACTCGAACAGATTTATCATATTGCCATATCTCATCCACAACAGTCTTAGGACAGAAATCCCTGGAGAAGTTAATATGTTAATATATATGTAAAGCTGAAAATAAAATACAAAACTTACGAAATCCACATTAAAGAAGAATACAGAACTGTATTTATCAGAGCGCAGCCGCCTGTTACTGAGTGCAACAACGGACTTTTTGCTTCTGCCACTCAGTCTTCAGAAGCCTGCTCCAGGAGGAAATGAATGGTCCACTGGAAACCAGGGGAATTGAGGATGCTGAGGGGATGCAGCTAATCACGTTCAGCCTACTACAAACAACTGAGAACAAACCCCATGTGATGGCAAAACTATTAGTGAAACTGCAAAGCAGTAAGGAAAAAGCAGCTTCCAGAAAGAAAACCTCACACTTATGGGTATGTTAGTGTTCACCTGCTCCCATGGTTTTTACTTACATTCCTTTCCATCTATTTTGCTGTCTATCTATCTATCTATCTATCTATCTATCTATCTATCTATCTATCTATCTATCTATCTATCTATCTTTATATTTAAGTGTGTTGTCTACAAAAGTCTACGAAACAGACTTAAGGATTGGCTGCCTACTGCTCTCTTTTTTTTTCCCAAATATCTGAATATTTATGTCTACAACTAAGACGTGTACTCACACAAAGTTTATGCCTATTGGATATAATAATTATAGGTTTTGAAGAGAGTATTATTCTCTGTATGCAGGGGCAAACATCATTTCACTTTGCTATTGTGCGCTTTCCTTTCTTGCATTCTATGTTCCACATAAAATCTAGTGAACCACAAAAACTCCAAGCAGAAGAGTAGTTGTTCTAAAATAGTTTCATTAAAAATATGAAAACCAAAAGCCAAAAATATGAACCCAAAAACCAGCAACAAGAAAACCTCTTTCCCTTCCCAAATCCATTTAAAATTACTCCCTGTACTGGCACCAGAAGAATCTAAACAAAAAAATAATGTGGCCCATTTAAGCTTTACATTGAATTATTCTGTAGAGGAAACAAAAATCATAAGCACTGTCTCATGCATTGAAAAGGATTCAGATCAATCCAGTGGAATAAGACCTTAAGGTTATAGATGTAAATTGTTTACAATAAATATAATACATCTCTCCCAGCCTTTTTATTGTAGATATTGCTGATTGATTTGCTCTATTAGAGTGCAACAGAGATTGTTGTGATAGGAATTCATATTAACTGGTGAATAACATGTACATAAAGGTGTCATAACACATTGAAATCAATGTTAACCCTTCCCTCTTAGTTAGCTCTGGAGATCTTCAAACATTTTTTTTTTTAAATGAGAAAGTGATAAGCAATGTGCAAAATGAATATACTCATTATTTTAATGTCATTTTAATGTCTTAAATTTACTTCTTTTTTTCTTAAAAGAAAATGTTAAGTTCAGTTTAAGATGATAAGTCTTGGCTATTGTTGTAAGTACATCTTTTGTGCTCAAAGTTAGCAACAAAATGTTAATCAGGCTTGTTTTCTGCCAAATGCTACTAGCTGTTGCTTCAAAGCAGAGCTCAAAAGATTTAAAGAGTGTTTTTGAACAGTCAAGACCTCCCTGTGGCATTAGAAATTAAACTCACTTTTTCTTTTCCCTTTTCTCAGATTACTTATTCCGTCAGGAGTAATTTTCTCTAATTAGAGGCGGTATGTTCTGAAACTGTAACTGTTTCTCCAGGACAAGTTAAATGATATTGTGTCACTAGCTGCTCTGCCCTATCAACTTTATAAGCAAACTTTCAGCTTGAATAAATTAAACATAGAAACACAGTATTTGTCAGAATGGATCAGACAACTGGTCTATCACATTGCCCTGCCTGCCACTGGCAATGATCAGACACTTCTTGCTCTTGAGCAAGACAAAATATGCCTAGCTAACCAAAGGCAATATTCTTCATAGGGGAGGGAAAATGCCTTCCTGACCTCCATAAGTAGTGGATTATCTCCCTGAAGCTTAAGATTTTATTACAACTTTGCTTTCACTTCTATAACTAGAGAGGTAATGGATATCAATCAGAATTACTTGTATGTAAAAACAGACACATGTCCTTCCCGACATGGAAACAAGTATCTTGCAAGTGCCTCATACATGGACATTTGATTTTGCAGAATTCAAAATATAAATGAGCGAAGGCTCTGGGAGCAGTCAGGATCAAATCATCACCATATCAATAACATACCTCCTTCTGCAGCCTTCAGTGTGCCCTATTCTTCCCAGCCAAGTTTGCCCTTGGGTTTCTTATTCATTCAGAAGTACACCATCCCCACCTCCTAATCAATAATATAAATAAGACTGATAATTCCCCCCTGATTTTCCATTGCTCTGACTGCTTTCATTATGTAATTTTTGGTGAGTTTTTGGCTTTGGTCTGAGTTGTTCATTGTTTTTGTTTGTTAGTGGTTTTGCGTTGTTTTGGTTTGGGTTTTTTTTGGGTTTTGTTTGTTTGTTAGTATTGGGGTTTTATTTTGTGTCCTAGTTTTGTTAGTTATTTTAGGGTTTTGTTATTTGTCATTCTACTTTTTGTTTTTCTTCTTTAGTTATATAATAGCTCATCACTAGACTAGGACATTTGTGAGTGATACTTTTTATTTTATATAAAACTTTGTGAGACAATTGTTTCAGTCAAATGACAGTTGCCTTAAAGTCACAGGATCAAAGATATGAGATACAATGAAGCAAGAGTAAGATTATTTGGTTCACAATGTCATCATTATGACTTTATCGCTTTCTGGCTTTTTTATATTCTTATTTGAGAGGATCCTCTGTGGCTTATTATTTAGCTAAACTGTCACAAACAGCACAAATAATGTCAAACAGAGAACTCCCACAAGAAAACTTTTCCTTTAGAAGAGCAATTCTCTCCATTCTTCTCTCACGGCTTCTCATCTTTCAGAATAAAAATAAAATTAAAAAGTCAGTTATTTCAGTTATTTTCACCCATGTGCATTATACTCAGCTTGGTTGAATTTCACAGTGGGCACCAGGGACAGAGGTATCTACATCTGTGTAAGCTCTTTTTAATTGCCTACTCATGTTAATTAAGTAAAACAACTTACAGCACTGTTATTAATAAACATTTGACTCATTGCCTACTTTCTCATCCAAATCATTAGCCTATATGCTACTCAGTTTGACCTCAGCTACATCATTGATTTTTCTCCTCTCTTTCAGTTAACTGCCTTTTGTTTTTAAACACAATTTGTTCTCCCTCTCTTTCCCCCCCCCTTCTTTTTCCCCTTTGTCAACAATGCTTTACAACAGACTTTATGGTCTTATTTAAAAAAAAAAAAAAAAGATCAAAAGTAATTATATTTTTCAGCTCACCTTTATTTTTATTTCAAAGAAGACTGAGAAAAAAAGAATTTAAAAGCTATTTTCTTTCTAGTTTCTCATAAACTTAGCAAAAAATCATGCTACATCTCTAAATTTCTGTTAGTATCCAATGATCAAAAGAAAAGCTTAATCTTTAATTTTTCATTTTTCCTAATTTCCTGAGATTCTTAAATGCTGAATTTGATTTCAAGGTTTCTGCTTCTGGTTTGTTTTCTAGTGAAGCTGCTTAACACAGACCTGAGGAAAAGAACTCTGCTTTTAAAATAAGAGTTGTCACTTCTCTATTTTGTCTTGAATAATGCATATAAAGGTAGGAGGATTAAACATTTTGTTAAGAAAATGAGAAACAGCTTTTAAAGATGAAAGCATCTCAGTAATAGTTGTAATCATTCCATAAAAGAGAGGTGTGATTATGGCTAGTCCAGAAAAGAGGGTGACAGTGGAAAGGCTATCAGTGGTGTATTTGTAAAGAAGTAAATAACATATCAGACTTAAAAAGCACTACAGTGAAACAGTTGCAATGCTCCATGAAAGTCACTGGAACTGAGTGACACATTAAGAATGCCACGTATCTCTTTCTCTTATGACAAGAAAATACGTCTTAGCTTACTTTGCAGGGTAATGGATCTTTTATGACACATCTTAGGTGCACACTGTTCCATCACCTTCAAAAGTGCACAAATTCACTTCAAAAGCTCATGCAGTGTTCAAGGCCTTGAAAAACTGACAGCACACTTGGTATAGCTGTTGTCAGGGGCAGGTAAATAATCTGTAGCATTACTCAATGAGGCTAGAACCATCTGAACTTATAGAGATGTTATGCATTAAAAAGCTTGTTACAAATGTTAAGAGGGGTTCTCAGCATACACAGAATGCAAAGCATTAAGCATCTTTAGGCTGTGTCTTACATGAATATCTTTGCTTACATACATTGGAATATGTCACCTGAATGTATACCTGAATATGTACTGACACGTACATGAGTAATTTGTAGGAATCCCTGCACTGGTATAAGATTTAGCATAGAAGTTTTTCTCAAACTGCACTTTTGGGAATATAGATTAAGAAAAAAAAAAAGAAATCCCCGAACAGACACACTATGTGAAATACTGAAAGCTGGAAGATGGGATGCCAGCCAGAGGGACCTGGACAGGCTGGATAGGTGGGTTGAGGAGAATCTCACAAGGTTCAATAAGGCAAAGTGCAAGGTTCAGCACTTAGGTTGGGGCAATCCTTGATATCAGCACAGGCTGGGGGATGATGAAATTGAGAGTAGCCCTGCAGAAAAGAACTTGGTAGTACTGGCAGATAAGAACCTACAGGAAGGCTGGGGAAGGATTGTTTGGAAGGGCTTGTAGCAACAGGATGTGGGGCAACCGTTTTAAACTGGAGCAGAGTAGATTTAGGTTAGACATAAGGAGGAAGTTCTTTGTAATGAGAGTGGTAAAATACTGAAACAGGTTTGCCCAGGGATGTGGTTGAGGATGAATCCCTGGGGACATTTAAGATCAGACTCAAGGCAGCCGTGGGCAACCTGTTCTAGTTGGAGGTATCCTTGCTTACTGCAGAGTAATTAGACGGGATGACCTTTGAGGGTCGCTTCCAGCTCAGTGCAATCTGTGAATCTGTGAAATCTGTGAAAATACAATGAAAGATGAAGTGGACAAAGAAAAAGAAGCATAGTCATGATCACGAGTGTTGCCTAAATGTTCTAAATGGAGCTTTTGAATTTAAAAAGCAGAACCGGCACAAATTTTAACCAAAGAAAAGCCACATCAATATTCAGCTACTGGTAGTATGCATTTGTTTTCTAGCCTTCAGCTCAGAGGATACTTTGGGAAAAAAAAAAAAGACAGAAATGTTCATTAATTAGATAATATGCATCATTTGTCTCCCTTAAAAGAACACAAAATGCCTCTAAGGAATCTGTGCAGAGGTCTGCAAAAATTAACAATCAAAATATGTATATAAGAAATAAACATAGACTGCAATGAAAGCTTTTTTTCTATCCCCAATTAATATATCTCAATTAATTGTCAGAAGTCTAGTTTTTCTTTTTATATTTCTGAGCATGTGAAGATTGCCAAGCACAGAGCTCAGACAGTACATTTTTCCTAATGTTGAGTAGTTTTATATGTTTGAATGTGAAAAAAACCCAACCACATATGTGGGAATATTCTATCAGTACAGTATATTTTAGCAGCTCTTTTTGAAAGTCACAAGAACCTTTAGAGAAGATGCAGGGGACCACATTGTGAAAGCACTGTCTATCCTTGGTGACCTCAGGACAGCATTACTAAGTCTTTCCCTTGCTTGGGAAGAAGAGTGATTGCACACACTCTGCAATGTAGCATGCTCTTTAATAAGGAATGAACTCTATAGTGGCATGAATCAGAAAACACAGCAGGAATGACAAAATTCACAAACTCAGTTTTAGAACACCCAAAGTTTTTAAAAGATAATAGTAGTGAGAGAAAAATTCAGCAAGTTTGAATGTAGTTAAGCTCATTGGTATTTCTGCTTAGTAGTTTGATGGAAAGCTGATGTATGTTAGCATCTAATCTGTTTGGTAGTTTATGCTGTAGTACTGAACCAGGGAGGGCACTAATTCACGTGGTGACTTTTGGAGCCATATTACAAAAACACATAAATATTATATATTCCATTATTTGCTTCTCATAAAGGGGATTACCACATGAAAACCCAAATATTGGCTGTAGGTGTGAAAATGGAATCAGAGTATGCAAAAGAAATCAGTCTGTAAATTTGGGAGACTGAAAAAGGAGGAATACATAAAAGTGACATTTCATGATTTGATGAGGACAGTTCATACCCAAGCAGAAAACAACAGCATTGTCTTGGTGGCCAGCTCCTGTTGTTTGCTTTGAACTGCCATCACAGTTGATGGGACTGCATGACCACTGAGCTACTCTGGGAAACAATCCTGCAGAAAAGTTCAGAAAACCTCAGCACAGATGAGTTTTCAAGTGGGTCTGCTCTCCATTCTGGCATGCAGTGCAGACTCCCAAGTGCTAAGGCACATGCAGCAGGATCTGAGTAGGGGTCTGCCAGCTTTGACCAGCCAGCCTTGAGGGAGCAGGGGAAAGGCTGCCTGAGGTGCATGGTGAGCACTGCTTTTCACTAAGGAAGCACGACAGTGTTTGCTGGGAGGGGGAGTAGATGAAGTAGAGGCAACACATACCTACAGGAGTCCTTTCTGTAGCTTCACTATTGATTGAGGCACTACTTGCCTTTAACAACTTTTATACCTGACTGGATGTTTAATGTTTGCAGATGCACATGGCATAACCATTCCTCTTTCTTCCCCTTTTAAAATTGATAGCCTCCAGTAGATAAATTGTCATTAAACTAGTAAGTTTCTGTAGAAGTTAAATAAATCAATCTGCAAGTTACCTTCCTGTTTAAGTAGAGTATTTCTCTAAATGTTGCACAATCACTTAACTATTAATTCAGGAGCAAACTCAGACTTATGCATTCAGTCTCAAATGATATACTTCAGAATAAGTACAGGCAAAGTATGTATGTGAGAGTGTGTGTGTATCTGTGCATGCATATCTATCTCTGAATATATTTATAAAACAGTTCATGTTCTACTGCTTGTTGATTATTCTCAAACTTAAGAAATAAAAGAACATGCATTATTTTAAAATAAAATGCATCAGGCTCAATTCTACCAGTGGCTTCCAGAACCATTCATATCGGAAATTTAATTGTTAGTATGTTTATCTATTTCCTCTCTTTACCATTTCAAGCATCACTGAGCTCTTTGTATGTCCTTTACTGAGCTGTATAGGGAGCATCATTATCCTCTCCTACGACAATTCCCTGCTTAGCTGCCTGTATCACCTTCAAAACTTTATTTTAGAACTTACCTAATTAGCCTTTGATCCACTAATTGGCTATTATCTGCAGATCTCTTGGTTCTTTCTTGCTCACATGTTTTTTCTCCTTTCATTATAGGAACATAGACATTGTCATACTGGGACAAAACAATGGGTCACCTAGTCTCATATCCTCTTTCTTACCGAGGCCAAAGGCAAGACATCTCAAGCAAGTGTTCAGCACACTGAGCCTGCTCCTGTCATTCTGTCGTGTAAAGCTTCCAGTGAAAAGGCACACAACATCTTCCCTTGAGCTGCAGGTGTGCACTGAACAGATGTCTTCATTGAACTGTCCATAGTGACATTTAAAACTCTTTCCCCCCCCCCCCCCCTGAGAGATTACAGCTAATTCAGAACTTAATTGCATGTACAAATAATGTCAATGTCACTTCCAAACAGCTTTTATGTACTGATTTGGGTACTGTGCCCCTTAATGCTGCTGATTACAGGTTGGTTATTCAGGGACAGAATCTTCTCGGGAAAGAAGCAAATATAAGTTCAACAAGACCAAGTGCAAGGTCCTGCATCTGCGTCGAGGCAATCCCAAGCACAAATCCAGGCTGGGCAGTGACTGGCTTGAGAACAGCCCTGAGGAGAGGGACTTGGGGGTGCTGGTGGACGAGAAGCTCAACATGAGCTGTCAGTATGCACTTGCAGCCCAGAAAGCCAACCAGATCCTGGGCTGCATCTGGAGAAGTGTGGCCAGCAGGTCAGGGCAGGTGATTCTCCCCCTCTGCTCAGCACTGGTGAGACCCCACCTGGAGTACTGCATCCAGTTCTGGAGCCCCTATTACAAGTGGGATATGGACATGCTGGAATGTGTCCAGAGGAGGGCCACCAGGATGATCAGAGGACTGGAGCACCTCTCCTATGAGGAGAGACTGAAAGAATTGGGGCTGTTCAGTCTGGAGAAGAGAAGGCTCTGAGGTGACCTTCTTGTGGCCTTTCAGTATCTGAAGGGGAACTACAAGAAAGCTGGGGAGGGACTTTTTAGGCTATCAGGGAGTGATAGGACTAGGGGGAATGGAATAAAGCTGGAAGTGGAGAGATTCAGGCTAGACATGAGGAAGAAGTTCTTCAGCATGAGAGTGGTGAGAGCCTGGAATGGGTTGTCCAGGGAGGTGGTTGAGGCCCCATCCCTGGAGGTGTTTGCAGCCAGGCTGGATGAGGCTCTGGCCAGCCTGATGTAGTGTGAGGTGTCCCTGACCATGGCAGGGGGGTTGGAACTAGATGATCCTTGTGGTCCCTTCCAACCCTGAGTGATTCTATGATTCTATGATTCTAAGTTCTAAGCTTTTTACCCAGCCAAGATGTCTATTTTTTGTTGTTGTTTGTTTCAGTGCAAAGTATATTTGCACTTTTCAGGCTTAAAAGAAACCAAGTTTCACTATTTTATCAAAACAACCTGATTAATTTTGCTTTATTTTGAAAAAAAAGAGAAATCTGTTCTAACTTTTCAAAGGTAGACATTAAAAAGGAGAATGATTCCTTCTTTTTGAAACTCTTCAAAAGCTTGATTCACAGTATTTCCACCCTTATCCATCTAAACTTTGTGAACGAGGCTCCAGAGACTCACAACTCTAATGAAAAAAAAAAACAGCAGGACTCTTAACAAGACTTCAGCAGACTGCTGAAAGGGTGACTGGATGGCCTTACCTGCTAACCACACTCAAATGCCCTAAAAAGTCCAAGTTTTTTACTTAAAAAAAACAACAACCAACCAAAACAAAACAAAAAATTCCAAACCACATAAAACCAAAACACAACACTCCCCCCCGGCCCCAAACCAACCAACCAACCAAAAAAACCCCAAACCACACAAAAGACGAAGAAAGTCACCAGAATATTAAGCTAAAGACTAAGAATTTAGCAGAACTTTCTAGTTTAGTAATAAAATGAAGGGAAAGGGAAAGAGGAAAGAAGGAGGAGTGTGCCTGGAGCACTGCATCCTGCTCCTGTCCCCAAAACTGAAGCATGTATACACTGGAGAGGGTCCAAAGGAGGGTCATGAGGATGATCAAAGCAATGGGGAACCTGCCCTGTGAGGAAAGGCTAAAGGAGTTAGGTCTTTTCTCTATGGAGAACAGTCAGTCAAGACCTCATCACAGTATTTCAGCACATAAAAGAAAGCCACAAAGAGGACTGAGGTTCTCTCTTCACAAGAAGCACATGGACAAGACAAGGGCTAAGGGGTCCAAGTTGCACCAGGAGTGCTTTCATCTTTTTTACAGTAAGAACAATCAGTCACTGGAACGACCCCCCAGGGACATGGTGGAGTCCTGTTCACTGGAGGTTTTCATGATGTGATTGGACAGGGTGCTAGTTAATCTCATCTAGGATTCCTTTCCAGATGACCAATTGATCTGTTGGGATCCCTCTCCGCCTGAGTTGTTCCATGAATGATTCTATGATTCTAGGAAAGAAGAAAGAGGAAAGGGAGAAGAAAATGGGGGAAGGGGGGGGGGAGGGGGGGGAGATAAAGGAAAATAGAAAAAAAAAGAGCAAAAAAATACAGCAACACTATTTCCCAGCACCACAAAGTGGAGCGCTATGACAGACACAGCTGAGAAAAGAAAATCCTACACAGTCCTTCCTCCAATTAAAGGGTTAAATGACTGCTAGTTGTGATCGTGTTTAATTTCAACTCTAGATAAAATAATATCTGAACACCTTCTAGTTGCCAGGGCTGAATAATTCCAGAGACCTTGCTGTAGTTTCTGTAGGTCATTATACTAATTTAAATTCACAATGCTTTCATCTCTGCTTTGAATGTAGAGTACCTCACACTCATCTGTGCTACATTTCCTTTTCCATGTTTTTAATGGCTAGATTCAGTTATTTCCCTCCTAAATGCCTCAGAATTTGTTCCCTCTGACTACCACTTTGTTCTCAAAAGAAGCTGAACTATCCCAATTTAAGATTATAAACAAAGATGCTATGGGGATAAAGTCACTAAGTGGGTATCTTTTGACCTATACTAATTTGCTTCCATTTAGGACATGGGAAAAGCTGAATTTTATGCAAAATAAATGACTGGCAGAATAAGGAAAATTAGATTGCTGTTTCAGCTGAGTCACTGTTACTCTATGCATATGTATGTGTGTGTAGTCTTGATCCCTAGCAAATAAAAAGCTATACGACTTGCTTTGACTAAAGGTTAATTCATCTCAGTTGAACCAACAAGTGGGCAAGAAATATTCTAAACTGATGAAACTTTGGCAAATACATAAAGCTTTTTCTGTGTCCCTCTTCCTCCCTTTTCACAAATATGTTTAAAGATGTGTCCTATGCTCTCATTATGTCATGTGCTGCTGGGGAAAGTTACACCTGTGGGAGGACGTGGGACAGTGAGGGTATCTGACGGTGGTGTTATGAGTTGATCATCCTGGGAACCAAATAGCCCATGGCCAGCCCTCAGGCTCTGTTGCAGCTTTGTGGTATGAAGACAAGGGAATCACCATCCTCTCTGTCCCATAAAGGCTGTGCCCATGGTCTTCAGCTATGCTTGAACCAGAAGACAGGGTTCAACCTTTGCAGTATATAGCTTCCAGAGAAGGAAGTTTGGCACTCTTATCTTAGGATAAGAGTCTTAGGATAACCATCCTCTTAAAAACTAATAACAGGACCACTAGGACTGGAAAGATCATGACCTTTAACTAGCCTGAACAGAAAACACAGTGCCATATGAGCAATTACAGAAATTGTGGCCCAGAAAAAAAACAGACTGAAAGTATATTGGAAATGGGGTAGAAAACTAAATGGGGTAAAAAAAACTAGGCACAGGAACAGCTGGATTTGGTTATCAGAGTTTTTACAAAACCACCCTGTCATTAGCAGAAACCTGAAAAACAAGTGAAGAAATACCCTCAGGAGCCACTTTTTTTCTTCAGATCAGAGATTACAAATGTGAAGAAAAGGGAATATGAAAAATGGAGAGAAGCATCTCTGAGCTGTTTGAAGATCTGAGAAAGAGAACAGGCACAGAGAAATTCCATTGAGAAAAGCATCAAAGCCATATGAAGACTAGAAATGACCATTGCATAAGTGAAGACTTGAAATATCTTTCAATAAAACTTTGTCTTTTATTTTCCTTTTCCTTTGCTTTCTTTTAATTTCATTCTTCCATCACTTCATAAATTTCTTCTCACTCTTTTTTATTTTTATTTTTGCTCCAAATTCCTTTCTTGCACCTTTGCATTTCATAACAGAACATGTTAATTTCACATGTGTATCCCTTCCCACTGGTTTCCACATTCTATTTCTAGTGAATGGTAAGATAATTCTCCACCAAGCCTAAACAGAAAACTAAAGCATAAAAGGACAGAACTTTATGCTACTTGCAGGCTGCTATGACAGTGAATATGGACAGGCTAAGCCTAAAACTTACTTACTTAGATCCCCCATAAAACCATACCAAACCAACACAAAAAACACCCTCATCTACTCCTGTCCTCTTTTCTCTTTGAGGTGGAATTTTCCATTTAGAATAGTTTCTCAGAGTACATATAGCAGTCATAAATATCTAGCAAATAAATGAGCTTTGAAATTAGTCCCTGCATTTCTCATAAGCATTATTTGAATTAGTAACTTTTCTCTATGCTTTGTTTTTGAATGCTCCACCACTGTGGACTAACAAAATCTTCCATCAGTTTTAAGTAGGCAAATAAAACATGCCTACTTTTCCCATCACCAAAAGCATAACTCTGTCATCAAATCACCTCACTTTGTGAAATCTATGAATAACTAGATATATGTTTTCCATTAGTTTATTATTCTAAATACTGCAATTGAACAAATTCCATTAAAGGCTTTCAAAACTATTTTTTTCAATTCCTGAAAGAAAGCAAACTATAATTTTATACCTCTTTTCTCATGTGATCTCCATGGTAACATATATTACAATAACTTTCATTGTGAACACCTTTATTTACAACTTACCAAACTGCAGTCCTTAAAGGAGTTTTTGTGTTAAAATATACAGGTTGACACAAATGGTACATTCATTTGTGCTCAGATGAAGTTCAGTGCTTTTTAACTTGCTCATATGGAAGTAAGATTAACCTTTTGGTTTTTTGGTTTTGCACCATAACTTTTTGAGGGAATGGAAATGGTTTTAAGATGGTTGCTATCTTATACATATCAAATACCTAACCATATTTGCATGTTCCATTTTTCACAGTTATAAAATAACACTGGGATACTGTATGTTCATGTATATGTTCCTAGCAATTAAAACTTTTCTGATCCAGTCCAGTTTCTGATACTGGAATATAGGAAAACAATTTTGCTCAGTAAAATCTGAATTAATTCAATTCCAGTAGGCATTGATATTTCTGAAAACTACCTTCCTTCCTATAGTTTTATTGTAGTCTTGCCAAGTAAGCATTCCCACAATTGACAGAATAATAATTTCTCAATTTACTTCTATAGTCTGAAAAAATTGAAACTTTTACTCTGCTTAAAGGAAGGAGGATGTGGAAGGTGGAAGGGTAAATTTCATATTACTCACTCCCACCTGTTTGTATTGTTCTGAGGCTGTTTGTAAATAAGGTGAAAAGCACTTCACCAAAGCATGTAACGTTGGAGCTTATTTGTATGCAGAAGGCATGGTACTAAATAAGGTGCATAAAGCATTACTCAATACAAAAATATGCTATGGGAATTACTGTATCATCTTCAGAATCTGACAAATTGCCAGTGTATGACATGTTTAGACACTGGTGGCTTACTTGGGATGCATGAGTTGCAATAAAATCATAAGGCCTCCAAGACAAAGCCTGATTTTTTTATTTGATTGCAGAGAAGCTCCAGCGTGACTCTTTTCAAGCTGCAGTTGATTTCTTTAGCTAGATTTTGGCATGTAAACAAATAGAAGATTTCTCTATTTATTTCATTCCATATTTTTTGATTTCTCTGCCATCTCCCTGATAGCTTTTCTTTTTTTCTTCACTCACAAACTGCTCATTTTTGTAGTGGCACCTGGGCTGGATGGCAAACTAACAATACAGAGGCAAGTGTTAGAAGGAAAACAAACCCACAAAGCCTGCTGCAATGTAAGGGTGCACAGTGTGCTTGTATCTTGGCATCTTCAATGAGAACCCACCCCCTCAACTGTCATTTTTACTCCAAGATGATTAATCTCCTTTCTCCTTTGGAGTACAGACTACAAAGTAAGCCAATCAGTTGCTGCAGTTGTATGAGGTAAACGTTCTTCCTGTTATAGATGTAAAGCACAGTGAATCTGAAGCTGAGCAGTGTGAAGGGGGTTGAGATTCCATGTACACCTCTCACAACAATCTGCTATAGTTATTCTACAGTGCCTTTTAATGATCTCACAGTCATCTTTTGATGATCGTGTATGGAGGTAAGGCACTAGAAAAAAATTCTTATGTCCTGCTCAAGAGCTCCTCAGACATGTTCCATTTTGACTCAGGTTTATAAATTACTTGGCACTGTATTAAAAACTCAATTTAAAGGTCTTGTTTAATCCTGCCAATGGGAATAAGAGCACACACAAAATATGCTCTGAACTGAGCCTGGGGTTGGACACCATTAGAAAAAACAAAATCTCTGTCCCTAGTGGTGCTAAAAGATGACTTTCTCTGTTTTAAAATTAAAATGAAATCTTAAATGGAATCTGGACTCATATTAATGAATGTAACTGGAGAAATATTCTGCCTAAGAATCCATATTCTCTGTTTTAGTGCTTATGGTAGCTGAATGGAATCAAGAATCTGGTGCTCAGGCTGTCTACCACCCTCCTTCTTTTTAAAATATTTTTCTTCACATTTCATGGATTTAGTCACCTACTTTACATGACAAGATAAAGGGTTTTCATAGGGCAGAGCAGAGCTTAGCCTTTTAATTTGGTGACAAAATCACCAAAAAATATCCTTGGGCATCTTTTGAATGAAAACTTGCAAATTTAATTTGTATATGATAGTTTTGACTATTTATTCTTTCTTAGAAAATATCTTAGGCAAAAATCCCATGTTTGCACAGACATCTAGAAATCTTTCCTTCCCAGAAAGGTAGAAAAAAAGTTTCAAACAAAAAAAGGTTAATGTTAAGTATGGAGAATGTATCTCAGTCCAACTGACATATCACATGTAGAAATCCACTCTAGTCTCAATCCAGGATGCAATGAAATCTGTAAGACAATGCTGGCTTTTTCTATTACACTGCTATTAACATTTTATTAGATCAGGCCAATTATGACATTCTTTAATATGCATGCCTGTGCCACCCAATCACAAAATCCTGCCAGCAAGAACTGAAACATGCACTGAGCAGTGAGTACTTCTTGACAAAAAGTTACTTAAACTGGTGGTGAATGGTGCCACATCCAGCTGGCAGCCTGTCACTAGTGGTGTCCCCCAGGGATCAGTGTTGGGCCCAATCCTGTTCAATGTCTTTATTGATGATCTGGATGAGGGAATTGAGTCCATCATCAGTAAATTTGCAGATGACACCAAGTTGGGAGCAGGTGTTGATCTGTTAGAGGTTAGAAGGGCTATGCAGAGGGACCTTGACAGGCTGGACAGATGGGCAGAGTCCAACAGGATGGCATTCAACAAGTCCAAGTGCCGGGTGCTGCACTTTGGCCACAACAACCCCATGAAGAGCTACAGGCTGGGGTCAGAGTGGCTGGAGAGCAGCCAGGCAGAAAGGGACCTGGGGGTACTGGTTGACAGCCACCTGAACATGAGCCAGCAGTGTGCCCAGGTGGCCAAGAGAGCCAATGGCATCCTGGCCTGCATCAGAAATAGTGTGGCCAGCAGGAGCAGGGAAGTCATTGTGCCCCTGTACACAGCACTGGTTAGGCCACACCTTGAGTACTGTGTCCAGTTCTGGGCTCCTCAATTTAAGAAGTATGTTGAGACACTTGAACATGTCCAGAGGCTGGTGAGAGGTCTCGAACACAAGCCTATGAAGAGAGGCTGAGGGAGCTGGGGTTGTTTAGCCTGGAGAAGAGGAGGCTCAGAGGTGACCTTCTTGCTCTCTACAACTACCTGAAAGGAGGTTGTAGACAGGTGGGGGTTGGTCTCTTCTCCCAGGCAACCAGCACCAGAACAAGAGGACACAGTCTCAAGCTGTGCCAGGGGAAGTTTAGGCTTGAGGTGAGGAGGAAGTTCATCACAGAAAGAGTGATCTGCCATTGGAATGTGCTGCCCAGGGAGGTGGTGGAGTCACTGTCCCTGGGGGTGTTCAAAAAAGGATTGGACGTGGCACTTGAAGCTATGGTTTAGTTAGTCCTGAGGTGCTGGATGATAGGTTGGACTTGATGATCTCTCAGGTCTTTTCTATCCTTGTTGATTCTATGATCTATGATTCTATGAAAATAATAGAGTTGTAAAATTCCTAAATAGTATCAAACAGAAAATTCAATAGGAAAATAACAAATGACACCACTGTTGCACCACAAAACAAGCTCTGCCAGTCTGAGACATGTAAGACAGTTTTCAATTCAGTCAGGCACTGTGATGTCCAAATGGTGGTGAGAAATGTTCTGCTACATTCCAAGGAGAGAAGTATTTTGGAATGCGAGATAAAAACCTGAGCGTGACAGGCACCTGTGGATTTCTCATGAACAGATAGAACATAGGTTTTATCTTGTATTTTTATCACATTTTCCTGTGCCTTTGGGATTTCATAATGTTAGCATAGTTTTATAAATGACCCAGTGGGATTTCCTGTTTTTTATGTTTCAGTAGGGAATCACAGTTCTGGGAAGAGAGAATATAATTTCTGGGATTTCATACCTTTATTCCTGTTGAGTGACCTAGTCTTTGTCTTAATGTGGTTTTAAATTCCTATCTTTTGGGGAGTGCAGGCAGCAAAGACAGCCAATTTCTGGATTAAAAGAACAGATATTAAAGATTTAATGAAAAAGAGCTGAATTGGGATGTAGATGGGAATCATGCTGTCCTTTTCAGATTCTCCTTTTAGAAAGGATATGGATTGGACAACATGAAAAATACTGCAGCTGCTGGAGAGTGATAAAATGTTGTGATTTATGCCTTCATACTCTTAGTTGTCAGGTGATATTTGTGAACAAGTCCTGTTTGTGGACACGCATAAAATAAATTGATGGTCTCAATTCAACGAATGAGCTTCTTTTGTTTCGCACACAAAAAAATACAGGTGCAGATTACTGCATATTTGAAGTTGAGTGATCAGGAATTTATGGGTCATGAGGCTGAAAAATTCCAGTCACTTTAGACATTGTGCTTTCCAAGTGAAGAACAAAACAAAAACAAACAAACAAACAAAAAAACAGCCAACCAACCAAAAGGCAAAACAAAACAAATCACAAACAAAACAAAGCCAAAACTAGATGTAGGTGTTAGCAAATGTGTTGCGACACTGATTCCACAGAACTTTCCTGTACATAAATTATTTCACCTTCTCCTGCTGTCAGTCTGACACCCTTTCAGAAGCAGTACATTTCATTCAATGAATGTTAGCACAGAAAGCTGATTCAATCTGTAACCTTAAAGGAAAGAGAAAAAGATGTTCCTGAATAACTACACAACTTATTCTGAAAGACAAACATAATCCACATTTCAACCCCATCTGATGAAAGTGCTGCCCTTCTGACCTGATGCAGGTAGGTACTAACCAGAATTTCTAACATGCCAGTCACTCTTTCTATCTGTCAGCATGGACAAACATGAGTTCTTCAAAGATGACAGAGAGTGGAAGAAGTGTGGTTTTCAACCCATATCCTTCCAGACTTCCTAAATCGTAGCAATGTCAGACATGTTTTAGTTGTTGTCAGGAATGCACAAGCCCTACCTGGTTTGTGTGAGCTGCTTCCCAAACTGACAAGCACGTGTTTTCTGACACCTGCATAGTCCAGCGGGGCCCCTGTTGTTTAACGTACAGCATGCAACTGTGTCACAAGATACATGGGAACACATGCACTGCACATTGCTTCCAAAAGAGTGTAAGACTACTCACAATTATACAGTTTTTTTCTAGCAAATTGTATTTCACTCAGAGCATCACATCCTAAGCATCGTGTTATTTAATACAATAATGCTCCACAGCTGACCAACATACAGGTATTAGCCTTAATAAGGATTGATCACCTGGGCAATTATCTGTTGCAACTGGGCTATGTCATGCATTACAATAACACTAAAGCCAGACATTTTATGTTTTGGTTCTCTTCCCAAACTGTTAATGACATAAGTTAATGCTTTGACAAAGTTCAGAGTGCTGATATAATCAGATCACAGCTGCTCTGGTAATGAGTGCTATAGAGATGTCTATAGGTAGGTTATCTAATTAAGTATTAACATATCCACTGCAATATCCATCATTATGCTCTAATGCTGTCCTTCCCAAATACCCATTTTGGGAATCCTTATTAATATAATCTGCTCTGGGGCTTACCTGCAAAATGGAATACATTGACACTTACCTAGCAGAAATCCTAGTGGAGCACTTGCTGGTTCTGCTGTACCACTGCATGGGGAAAAGCTGGCAGGAGGCTAACTCCACAGCAGGGGCTCCACTGCAGGTGCTCCTGCTACTGTCCAGCCAGGCAGGAGCATTTAGCCATCATGAGTCTGTTCCTCCAAAGTCAGGCTCATTTTTATTTAACAACTTTTTTAATTTCACATTTGAGTAATATGCTGATGGCTTTGGAGCCTTTTTCTTCAGGTTTTGGAATCTCTGGGGATTAGGTGGGCCACAGTTTAGGTTCAGTGAGGCTTCCCTTTTCTCCTTCCCATTTAAAAATATATAACTTTTAGGTGAAAACTGATATTCTGACACACATGTCAATGACAATTTCAGTTTTAGAGAACAGTCCAAGGTCATGAAAGGGCACACACAGAAGTAAAATGTAATTCAGAGCACTATAGAACATGAACAAATAATGGTGGGACAAGTTGAGGTAGAGAGAAAATTGATGCAGGAATTTCACGGCATGTTGCTGTGAGGTTTTCTTAAAAAAAAAAAAAGGAACATGACAGCCTCAGGCAGACCATCTCATATGTAAAGTTTTCAAGTGGAGAGGATTTTAGGTTTTATAGTGGCTTCATAAAGAAATATCTTGCAGGTTTATATCTTCACTGAATAAAATATGTCATACCAGTGTCTAGAAGAGGTGCCACAGAAGTCCTTAAAAGAGTATTACACCCTAACTGAAATACTAAGCAAGCCCATCCATAATCAATGACAGGTTCTAGAAAAAAGCTGTTTCTGTAAAAGGTGTAGTTAAATGGTGGTGTCAACAAAGTACACCAGGCAGCCTTATGCCACAGAACACGACAACTCTCACTGATATGTATGGGCAATATATAAGCAGAGACTAAGAGATCTTGGAAGGTGTTTAGTATCTTGGAAATGCAGAGTAGGAAATGTCAGAAGATAGGGATGTTGTCTCTGAGCCTGAAGATGGGACAAAGCCATGGCTACCTTCCAAATGAGGAAGAAGACAAATGGGTGAGGATGCAACAGACTAATTCTGTGCTAGTGAAAGCTGTTGTGAAAAACATTTTCCAAAACAGACATTTGCTGTGTGCTTTTTGCAGTGTTTCTGGAAATTTGGTGGTAGTGCATAATAATACTTGATATGAAAAGACATTCCTTGGCTAATTCATATTCTCTGCTTTCTGATCTACCACCCAAATGGCCTGGTATATCTGCATTTTTGCTGCATGCTAAATAATGAATATAGTAAGTGTTTAGCAATCCAAAATAGCATTGAAACCCTGGAGATTTGTGAATAATACATTAAGAAGTGTAATTTCATTAGTAGTATGTTTCCTTTTTGTTATATAAATGCTCAATAACTGCATGAAGAATACAAGAATGCATGACTCTTATTTTCCTACTAATCAAGTCAGAAGAATGAAAGGGAAAGCTAGAGCAAAATAAATCTAATATTTCTGCATTGTAATTTCTGCAATTATAACGATTGTTCTTTTTTCATCAGAAGAATTTCTTAACAATGAGTGTGCTTAGCCATAGCTATACCCAGAAAGCAATTCAGAGACATCATGTTAAGCAAAATGGGACCTCTGTAAGAAATCATTGAGACAACTACACTGCGAAAATTTAAAAAGGCTTCTGCATTTATGAGAACAGCAGTAACAAGTAACACTGTTTTACCTATGCCAAAGAGCTACAAAAATTAATTCAGAAACATGAATGCAATCATGGATCACATGGATAGTCTGAGGAAGAAATTCTTTTGTCAGAAGGAAGTTCCGCAATCATATAGGTGCATTATGCAACATTTTCTTTGGAAGCTTCACATGTTAATAACAGTGAAGCAGAATAGCAGTTTAGAAGTTTCACTTGTCCATAGAGCAAAGAAATCAGTTCTTGGTCGTGCTCCAAATATATCTTCTTAGAACACTTTCATGTCTCCAAAAGCGTAATACATATCATTAAGCACTCCCAGAAATTTTTTTTTTCATCATCCCATGTATTTTTAACTTCATCTAACTCAACATTTGGTTTAGCGTCTGCCATTATAGTATCTTCGAGATATTTTGGCCCAACATGCCCAGTATGAAATTATCTCAGCCTGCTGACAAAGTACAAAACACCTTCTAGCTGAAAAAAAGGAAATATTTAATGCTGTATCTTAAAGGGAAGAAAAAAAGAAAAGCTGGGTATAAAACATCTATTGTACTGGCTTCCTTTAAATATTTTATAAAGAGGGGACATGTTTTAAGATTTCTGCTTTGCAGAAATTTGTGTGACTCTAGCAGAAAAAAAAATCCCACCATGGTGAGGTGATATCTAACATAATTCTTTCAAAAGTTAAGATAGAGTTAGGGTAACTGATGTACTGCAGCTACTGTGATGTTAGGAAATGAATCTGTGTGTAAGGGAACTACAAAATAGGATTCAGCTTTGAGTTTCAGACATTTGGTTTAAGATGTCTTACAGTGTAAATGTCTGCAAGCAAGGTCAATGTCTAAGCTCCCTAATGGAGATGATAGAGGCTGCAGAGATACTCATCTTACACTAAAATACATATTGACACTTGTCCAGGTGACCACACTGACTACACAGGGACTTCTTGCTTGCATGCTCTGTACCTCCAGTGTAGGCACTTGATGACACCTGATCTAGTGTGAGGCGTTGGAAACAGATGATCCCTTGAGGTCCCTTCCAACCCTAACAATTCTATGTTTCTATGTTAGGGATAGGTAAATTCCTTTGACTAAAGCTTTCACTTATGATGATGTGGCAATTTGGCTGCATTTGATGTGCTGTTTGTTATTTCATCTATCTCAGGTATCGTACTGCCTTTTCCTCCAAATTTTTCACTTAGTGAGGAAATAATATACTCAAGGAAGTTTTAATGAATTACTTTCCATGTATGCCAATCAGTATGTTCATTACACTTCCATACTGGCTGTTTGTATTACTTACATCCATAGTTATGTATTTATATCAGGATCAGGCTGTCTTAATGACTAATTTTATAAACTACATTGTCTTTATCAGATGAGAAAGTTTTCCAAGGGCTAAAGATGAAAAGGATGAAAACTACTATGCAAATAATGTTTACTGAGGGGAAAATCAAGGCCTCACATTCTATAACTATCACCTCATACAACATATAGATGTTTCCATCTGCTTTGTTACTTCTAGCTAAATTTTTATCATTTAGGCTATTACAAGTCCAGCATGGATATGATTTCTAATAACAAGACACAGGTGTTCACTTTAATTCCCTCTTTCACTGTTTGCTTGACAACACATTTTACTTCAGCTGTTGGGTGTTATTGCTTTAGGCAGCCGAATGCTATAAAGCGAACATAACGTATAAATTATATTTTGGACCCTCTGAAGCAAACAGCCTTTTAAAACGTGCCATTTAAATAACAAATTAATAAAATATGCGTTTCTGGTTTTCTCCCTCTCTTTTTTTTTTAAAATCATGTAAGTTGACCCTGAAACTCTAAGTTCTTATTTTGTCTGACAGTATTTAGACTGCTATATAACTAATGAAACACTGCACTTTTTAATTATTATTCTGAGCCCAAACTAAAACCAAAAAGCAATTCAAACCCAGTCCTGACTGTCCTGAACTCTGGAGACATGTCAGTTACTTAAACAATGGAGATAAGACAGAGACATTAACTAAAGTCAAGAGGGCAAATAGTCTCTGAGATCTGAACTGAAAAAAAAAAAAAAAAAGACCATATAGGAAGTGGCACACAGACTGCTTTGCTCTTTTTCCTCAACAGATTAACTGGAGTCTTTCTGTTCACAGTAAAGTTATTCATAGCCTGTTGCCATTAGAGCCATTGCTCTCTTCCACACAGTTCATTCACTCCATGGTCATTCCTCCCATAATCTTAGTGAACAAATAGCTTGCAGCTAATTGGCTGATCAGCTGGAATTGCTCCATTTACAAATAATGACACAATATTCCATCATTTGGGGAAGTCTTTGTTTAAACTGAGCCAAATTCAATATGGGAGATAAAATTAGGGGGGAAATAAAATAAATCACTTCTATGTCTAATTCTAAATATGGCTAGAAAGTGTTGGCAGTCTTCGTTTAAATGTTGATTAAAAAGAAGGAAGGAGATGAAAACTAACAAGAGATGTTGCTGAAAAAGAGTGTGGGAAGTTGACAGTAAACCTAAGAGTATAATAAATGTTCTATTATGGAGGTACAGAGCAGAGCCAAATCTCACACTGTTTCAAGAAAAAATAAACTTCAGTCCATTTCCTTCTCAGAATCACTTGCCTTCTTTCCCCTACAGTTTTTAATCATTACCATGCTCAAACCAGATTTCAAACACAGCTGTACAGAGACAGCTCTGCTTATAAAAGGCAATCCATCCTTGGAGTGCCAGAGCCTCAGTTTCTTTCTAGTGTAAACCAAGAGTCATCTCTAGCAAATGCAAGCATTTTATGAGTCTGACTTTTAGTTCATCACGATGGATAAAATGTAAATACGCCCTTCTGTCACATAAAAAGGATCAGAAGATATCATAATCATACAATAGCGCTCATTTTCAGCTGTAAAAATGGAAGAAACGTAAGCTGCATTGTTGAGACTGCAATGATAGCACTATTTCCCTCAGTGATATCTCTACATATCTGAAAAATAATGCAATTTTTTTTTCAAATTTTAAAGATGCTATTCAAGGAACTACTGCATATCTGAAGGCAATAATAAATTCTCAGATATCCATAATGTCTGGCATAAGGTCTGAAGTGTCCATTAAATACCTTACATGAAACCACTTCCTGGCAAAGAAGTGAATATTCTTATTAACGAGCACTGACTGTACAATCAGCAACATTAAAGGGAGATTATAAAATTAAAATTGAATCAGTTTCATGAGATGAGTTAAAAGTAGTTTAAAGGACTACATCTGCCCCTTAACTACCCTGGCAGTGGGCCTGATCTAGCAGAGAACTTGACTGAAAAGTGGTTTGTTTGGGTTTTTTTAAGCACACAAATAATATATTTTTTCTCTGCTTTTTTCATGTTTGCATTTAGAGACAACTTTAAAAATATTCCTGGCTTGGTAAAAGGCAGTAAAGAGAGAAAGGCAGAAAAATTTTCCCCTTGAGAAACATTTTTCTCTTTGTTTTCAACGAGATCTCTAAAACTAAAGGTGATACTGAGTAGCTGGGGAAACCCACCATATGTGAAACACTGTCAAACATCCTAAACATAACAGGTGAAATATCTCAACCTCTGATACTTTAAGTTAGTGTAACTTTATGTATATCTTGAAGGAGCAAAAATATTTTCAGATACAAGTGATACTTCAAGCCGATGATGTCCTATTATAAAAACAGTACTCAAACCTATTAACATATCAAGAAGTCATGACAGTAACACAGTACTTATACCTATTTAGCATAACATTGTTAAACTTTGGATAACCATACAAACAGTATTAATGGACACGCATGTGCATGTTTGTGTATAACACATGCATAGGTGCCCACATATGCACATATGTGTATGAAAACCTCACAGTAAAAGTCCATCAGGATCGATTATATGGTTACCAACAGGTACCATGCCTCAATTCCTTCCTCAATGCTGCAGCTGTGTCCTGGCTTTTTCAGGTGGCCAGCACATGAGCCTGCATGTTGGTGCAGCTGTTACACACCTCATTCCCTCTACAGGAAACTGCTCTTGGAGCCACTCCTGTTGTTCCTCAGAAAATCCTCCCCTGAGATCGTGTTTCCCCAAGTTTGTATTTTCAGATGGAGCTCCTTCCTTTACTTCTGCCTGTCACTGACTCCTCTGTGTAATCTCTGTTACCTTACTGTGTTTTTTCTTTATTTGTGTTATTCCATGAAGTGTTAAGAATTCATTGTTTTCCAGGAGATGATGTTTCTACCCAGCTGTGTTTTCATTTTCATTAGAACTGAGAGAGAGTCTCCAGCTGTAGCGGAAGCTGAAAAGAAATCAAGAGACAATATTCCAGCAGAAATGTATCTTGGAAGTACCATTGCAACTATGCAGTGTAACTTCAGATACTGTGGCAACTTCTACTCATTATGTTCTGATACTCTCTGCCAGAAATAATTTTCAGGCTTATTTCATGGGTCCAGTGCTGCTTTTGCTTTATCCCAGCTCTTCTGCTTATAAAATTACATGGATTTTAAATCAATATGGTTGTGCAGAATCTTCACAAGACTAGGTTTAGAACACCTCTACATATTTGACACATCGAGTTTTCTGGCTTTATGCCATTCAACATAAACTGCAGCTAAACACAGCAGGCCAAAACTGCAGCTGGTGTCAATCATATTGAGCCCTTTAAAATCAATGGAACTGGGCTGATTTGTTTCTGCACCCAGATTTTTACTGATACAGGAAAATGTTGTTTTTATAAATATGCAAAATATGTAAATGAGTAAGCTTGCTTTGCTTAGTTTTGATGCCACGTGAACACTGGTTCCAAAGACAGCTGGGGCTAGTGTTCCAGATGTTGTAACACGAAATAAAATCAATGCATTATTTCAGCTAAAATTTGCAAAATATTATTTAGAAATTGGTAAGTGATATGCCCCTGAGATTGCAGAAGTTTCACATTCAGTGAGTAGAAATAAAAGTGACAATACATGTATGTTAAAAGAAACTATCTGAAGAGCTGGTTAATATCGACTGTGGACACAACATTTTTTTTTTTTCACAGAATCACAGAATTAACCAGGTTGGAAACGACCTTCAAGATCATCAAGTCCAAACTATCACCCAACACCACCTAATCAGATAAACCATGGCATTAAATTCCTCATCCAGTCTTATTTTAAACACTTCCAGGGATGGTGACTCCACCACCTCCTTGGGCAGCCCATTCCAATGGCCAAACACTGGAATGATTTCCTTTGGTCCTCATCAGCAAGTAGACATGCTGCCCAATTCGCAGAATCCAAAGATAAGGAATGGGACATTTAAGTGCTTCCTACCATAGAAGATCAGGTTTGAGATCATGTAAGGAACCTGAATGTGCACAAGTCTGTTGGACCTGATGAGATAGATCTGAGAAACCTAAGGGAATTGGCAGATGAAGTTGCTACCTCAGTATCCATCATATTTGAAAAGTCATGGCAGTCTTGGGAACTTCCCAGTGGCTGGAAAAGGGGAAACAGAACCCCCATTTTTAAAAAGTGCCAAAAGGCAAACCTGGGGAACCATGGGCATGTCAGTCTCACCTTTGTGCCTGGCAAGATCATGGAGTAGATCCTCATGGAAAGTATGTTAAGGCATATGGAAAATAAGATGATTGGTGACAGCCAACATGCCTTCATTAAGGATAAATTCATGCCTGACATATTTGGTGGTGTCCTCAATGGCGTTCCGGTCATAGTGGATAAGAGAAGAATGACTTATGTCATCTACTTGGACAAGTAATTTGACACTGTTCACACAACATCATTGTCTCTAAGACAAGGTTATCATGTATGAACCACTTGGTAGATAAAGAATTGTCCAGACGGTCTCACTCCCAAGAGTTGTGGGCAACAGTTCAATGTCTGGGCAGAGACCAGTAAGAGTGGCCTTCCTCAAGCCTCTGTACTGGGACCAATGTAATTTAAATTCTTTGCTGAGGACATTGACAGTGGAATTGTGTGCACCCTCACAAAGTTTGTGGATGACCTACAAGAAACCTAGAGTGAGACTTTTCATAAGGACATGTAGTGATAAGACAAAGGGTAATGGCTTGGAACTGAAAGAGGGTAGATTTAGATTAGATATATGGAAGAAATTCTTCATAATGAGGATGATGAGGCACTGGAACTCTGGATTCCCAGAGCAGTTGTGTATGCCCCATTCCTGGAAGTGTTCATGGTTAGATTGGATAAGATCTTGGGCAACCTGATCTAGTGGAAGATGTCCAGGTTGGACTAGATGAACTTTAAGGTCCTTTCCAACCCAAACCATTATATGATTCTATGAAATCAAGGCTACCTCTGCACTATGGCAGCTCTCATACTATGTCTGATGGTGAACCCATGACCCAAGGAGGAAGATCTGTCTATGTACTGTTGTCCCTCTCCCTTTAAGTTATTCTCCCTCCATTCCTCTTCAGAGAAAAAGAGGCAGAGCGACGCAGTAAAATTTCACTTCATGCTGCAACTGGTGCCCAATCCTGATGACTACTCCCTGTGTCCCAGGTACCATGGTAGGGGAATTTATCAAACAAAATAACCACTGAGCTCAAGATCCAAAGAACTCTCTGTCATACTCAGGATCAGAACTCTAGTACGTGAAAGCTAGCTTTCTATAGGAGGAAGAATAGTACAGTCACAAATGCATAAAACCAGTAAGACATTTTAATGAAATTCCACAAGATCCACTCCTTGGCTCCACAATATGCTTTGGTGGAGTGAGACATGCTAAATGTGTACTTGCATGCCTAAATAAGCATGTCCTGTTTTTCAAAAATGCCAGTTTCTGTGGTTGCCAAAAAGTGACAAATTTTCAGTTCCTCTGAGAACCAAGTCACATTTACTTTGTCTTGTAAGTCTGCTTTTATTTTCCTCCTAAGTTTACTTTCCTCCTAACTTTAGACACCAAACTTGGACAATTGGTGACTTATTTGCAGTTTAGTTATATTATTTTTACAGTTATTTTCCTACTTTCATAATCTTACTGTATATTTGTTTTTGACAGTCTAATTCACCAGTGAAGAATAACAATATATTTTTTATTTAAGAAAAATTAATAAGGGATAATTCCTATTTTAATGGAATGTGATAATTTTACATAAACATACAATTGAAAGACTAATGTATGAATCCAATGATTTATATATATATATACACATGCTTAACATACCCTATAATCTGTAAGTAATGAGAAAAGAATAATTTATTTTTGTGAGTGCCATCTGCTATCAATATTTCACCAGTTATGTTAATAAAAATATACAAACCAGACTTCCAAATCTAAACATCCACTCCAAACAGAGAATAACAAATCATTTGCTATGCGTGTTTTCATACTTAAGTGACTTAGAAAATTTGAAGATTGGCCCCTCCGATCATTTATGAGTTTTCCGATTTCATTGTGTATCTATTATTACTCACTAGGAGGTTTTTCTTCTTTTTTAACAGATTCTTGAGGAAAATAATATATCCTCCATTCTGCAGATACAGTTACACATTCTGCTATCCCTGTTCAGGTGACCTGCTTTGCAAGTAGCACTAATAATTTAACTAAGTGTGGCAGAATTTTACTATAACTATTTGCTGTTCTTCCCCAAAAAGGCACTAAGAAGAAAAAAACCAAACCAAACCAAACCAAAACCAAACCAAAAAAAACAAAACACAGCAACACACTCCCATCTCCAAGAAGACATAGTTTCACCCTGATTTTCTTTCCTTCTGAAAAACAGGATTTTGACCTGCATGAGGGTAGGACATTATCTAACAATCAAGCAGTCCCATTGACCTTCAAGCAGAGAAAAGCAAGCATGTTATAACTTCAAGTGTAACCCCCTCACTAGCCTAACAGAGAAAGAGGCTATATACACAGCAGCTCCACAGGACACAAGATTTCCTCCCACTACTTTAATCGAGATAAAGTGAGACAAACAATGTTAACTGCCACCTACAGTAGAAATAGATGTCTCGTAGGAGGGAGGAATAACAGGTTGGCAATACTATGTTACTTGCCTTTTCTCTCAGCAAAGAAAGGCAGAAAATGATAAAGTGAGACCAAGTGTTTCACACTGGTACTGTAAAAATAATTTTATCTTGAAATTAAGAAATATTATCTTCACTAGTCTTCTGACTGAATTGTAGTAGCTCTAGTTTTGTTAAGCTTAAAAAAAGCACTGGAAAGGAACCTGTGACTATACAGTGGTTCTCAACACATGACAACTGCAAAGAACAGCCTCTCTCAAAATAACTTGTGTAAAAATGATCAATGAGGACAGTAGGACTTGTTTTCTGGAAAGAGAATCTACTGCCAATTGACCAGATGAAATTCAAAGAAGCAAAGTCCACAATATATCTATGGATAATAGCAATTACTTCTGATTTCATTACCCAAGCCTGGACAATATACACAGTGTGAGGACAATGTATCTGGAGAACGGAAACGGAAAAAGTGATACCAATTTCAACTCTGAAGTGACTTCTGGTATTTGAAACGAAGAGCAGAATCCAGCACGTGAGAGTAAGGTCACTCTTGAAAAGTCCACAAGAAAGGAATTAACATAGTCAGATTTCTCAAAGTGAAAGTATACGTGGACAATAGGAAAAGAATAATATTCAGAGCTTGAAAAATTAATGGGGAAATATTGATTTAAGGATGATATCCTTAAAAGTACAGGCATTGGAAGAACAGAAATCAGAAAATCTGTTATTGACTTCACTATGTCCTGCTTTTCATCTAGGCCACATTGACATTTACTTGGATAAATGCAATTATGATAAATTACAAGATGGAAAGAAACAAACAGGATAGGGGGCATAAAATCATAATTATAGAGGAATGGTGTCACAACAGAAATGAACTAGAGGGGTGAGCAAGGAAGTACTCTAAATATAAAACAGTCCCAGTGTTAAAGGACATTATTGTTGAGAAAATAATTCTGGTAAGAAAGCTACTTTACAAAATACTGTTCAGTTGCAAACAGAGAGTTTATAGTCAACATCACGAGAGAATACAATGGCAGAGAAAATAAGGGATGAACAAATCTGTTTTTTTACCAGAGCTGGAAATAAGGCTGGAGATGAAGCTGAGGAAATAGGCAAGGGAAAGAGAATACTTAGAGGATTTCAATGTCCCATAAAACTCACATATGAGGAAGGAAACATATGAAGGATGGGGGCAGTAAGAAAAAAGAAAATAATATTAGAAGGGAGAAAAGCTCTGGTTGAGAACTAAACCCCATCTGACCTGCAGTGTTATAATTTAGATAACTATTCATATATATGTATGGTTTTATAGTATTGGGGCCACAGCTTGGGTTTAAATCCTAATTTGTTTTGCGTGCACACCATTTGATTACTAGGCTCTTAAGCATTTATATTGAAATCACTGGAGTTATAAAGGCAAACCTGTCATCCATGCTGATGCACTCAGTGGACGGAAAGTCTCAGATCTCACCTGTCCTTTCCCAACAGAGAACATGGCTACAGGAGCATTCCTCATCCTGACCATTCATGGGAAGCTATTGCTTATTGCCTTCTGCCTAATCTGAGACCATTGCTGAAACAGAAAAGCCTTTCAGCAAAGCAGAGGAAGAGGACAAGGGTCATCAGGCTCCTTTCTCAGCTGAGAACTAATTTTATAGTATCCAAGCTGACACCCGAGCCCCATCGTGCAAAGGCTTGGTTCCCACCCTGCCCCTGAGAACTAACCAGCAACCTTGGTGATCAAGAATAAGGGCTAAATCCAACTGCTTAATGAAGCCATCTGGAGCCAGAAAACGACGTAGGTCTGATCTGAAAAGTGACAGTTAAAAATTACCACCACAACCTGGAGAATCTGCTCCATCTGCCTCCCTGCCGACTGTGGATGCGTTTCCACCTGGTAGGGCCACAGCTCACAGCTGAATCTTTGCTCAAAAGCAGAATGTAAACAGAGCCACATATTAGGGCAATGAAACAAAATTGATGCTCTTGTCCACAGACAAACTGGGAGTGAAGGATCCTGTTCAGCCTGCACCTCAGTAAGGACCAGTGCAATCACACCTTGCAGCATTAAAGCTTATCTGATCTTGTTTCCTTTTCCTGAGGTGAACAAGTTGATGGCACATTGTAATTTTGACTTTTACGGTGCTAATGTTGAACACGAGCCTTCACACCTTGCAAATAGCACAGGCTCTGTGAATAGTATGGGGAGAAATTGTAAGCTTTATTTCAAAGAGCTGTATACTTGGAGGGATTTATATCAAATCAGCCTATATCCTTAGCAATGTACCTTGCCTTTGCATTTATTTCAGTAGCACTATTATTCAGACTTAGAAATATAAAAGAAAATAAATAAATATACAACAATAATGAATGTTTCTGAAATTGTTATCTGATTACTTAAAAATAGTTACCTACTTGCCTTTTTCCCCCCTTATCTCATTTCTATTTCGATTACATAACAAAGGCCTTGTAAGGAGCAGATGACATTTTACCTTGCTAATATTTAATGACGTTTCAAACGTTTGCCTTTAAAGTGCATTGAAGAGTAACTGTTAAGAAGCCAACTGCATATTTTTCAAGAATTTCACCATTTTATTCCCTTTTAGAATGAGCAGAGGATTGATAAATGTTGTTTTGTGTTGCACCCAGAGCATTCACAAAGACTTTACAGAAGCCTGCACACAAATGATTATTGAGTATGTATTTCCAAATATATGATAATTCAGTGTCTACAGTCTCCTACAGAGCCTTTTACAAGGCTTTCAAAAAGTTACTCATTCAAGTTACTATTGTTTTCAACATGAAACAAATTCTGCTGCTTCTCAGCAAACAAGCCAGATACAATCATCATTTATATACGATATACTTCTAAAAAGTGCTAAAAAGGACAAGCAAAGAGTGAAACTTTTGCATGCTTCCCACTCAGAGGCAAATGCAACAAGAGGTTCAACACAGTACAAGATCACACATCACTGTATAGATTACACGGCTGTAATATTCAGATGTATTTGCAAATGCCATTTATGTAATAATTTTTAAATCCTATGGGAGGTTTTTAGTAGCAAATGCCTTGTTCAAATCTCCTACATGATTATTGGTGCTGAAATAAGTGACCTAATTTTTTGAAGTACCCAAGATGACATCATTTATTTAAATGCTCAAAAGGACTATTGGCATACATTTAAGTAGATGTTTGTTTGAATCTTAGTGTAAAAAATTATATTAAAATTATTTACGTAATCTAACAATCATAAATAGGAAATTGCTCCTCCAATTCAAATGTCCGTGTTTGTCCAATCACCAATGCTAAACACATATTTAAAACATCTTTAAATTAATCTAACCTCGCTCATTCCCTAATAATTTTACCTTTTCAAGTCCAACATGCAACTTGTGCACCTAACATTGCAAGAACTTACTCCCTGAACAAGAAATATGTGTACCTACTTCACTAGGTAACACAGGAGTTTATAAAGTAGCAAAGTTATTTTTTTCCAAAGAAAGGTTATTAACTAATTCCCTCAAAGGGGGGCAAAATTTAAATAAAGACATTTCCCATGTGACTAAACTGCTGAAAAGTTTTAGTTGAACTGAAAGAAGAGCTATTCTGCCTTTTCATTCAAACAAAGGTCATACTGAAGTAAAAAATGTTAATTTTTTCCCACTGCTTTCTTTGTGAATGCAGTGGAACATCTCACATGTCTCACATTCTGGATGATACACTCCCAGATTCTATTTCAAACTTGCATATGCTTTGAAACTCCCACCAGCATATTCTGTTTCATTAATCTAGGTTATACTCTGCAGTACAACTCCACAGCTCCTTTTTGATAAACAGGAAGGCTACATCTTATCACCAGTCTTACCCTGGAGATGATGCCCTGGAGATCATGTCCTCCATGATCTAAAGATCTATTTTACATGAAGAAATTAAAAGCAGTAGGAAGGGATTTTAACTTTTATGGGCCCTGGACATAGATGATAAAATCTACTTAGTTTGGATGGGAAACAATTTTCATGAACGAGAAACAATATGAAGCAGAGGCTTTACTTTCACAGTGTCACAGTATCACAGTATATCAGAGATCATCAGATCCAACCCCCCTGCCAGAGCAGAATCACTTAGGGTAGTTCGCATAGGAACGCACCCAGGTGGGTTTTGAAAGTCTCCAGAGAAGGAGACTCCACAACCCCCCTGGGGAGCCTGTTCCAGTGTTCTGTCACCCTCACTGTAAAGAACTTTCTCCTCATGTTGAGGTGAAATCTTCTGTTTTCTAGCTTTGCAGAGGCTTGGTTTCTCCTGCTATAGTTACGTATTGAAAAGTAAGATGGAGATTTGCCCCTTCACACACACAGTTAATGAAAGCAGAAAATGAATTTTTATAGCACCCAGTACTTGGGGGCTGTAGTTTAGGAATGAGGGTTTATATATATATGTTATAAAATTACAGATTATTATGAGCATTAATATCAGGCAGCCCCAAATAGATCACACACTTTCTGCTAAATTACAGACTGCTAAATTATTCTGTGAGGGTCTTCCAGTTCTCTTGAGCATAGAATCAAAACCAGAAAATACTTCTATTCTGTATTATCTGGCTGCACAAAGTGCATCCATAATATTTAATAAATGAGTGTGATCAGGCTAAGTTTTCAGATAAGCTTCTTAAAGTAGTTCTGTTCAGTTCTTTCCCTTTTTATCGATATTATCTTAAAACCAGAGAGCGCCATTGCAGTCATAGTTTTAAAGACTAGCAAGCACAGCCTATAAGTCTTCTTGGAATGAATTCCTTCTTCAAGTCAAATAACTAGGTTAAAAACACAGCAGAGCTTTTTGAAGAAGCTATTTTAAAATATATCCAATTTAATATTCAGAATTTCAAGTGCTAGGGAGGCCAGCATAACCTTTGAATAGCTGTTTCTATGGATAATTACCCTTGCAATTAAAAATGTGTGTGGTGAATAGAGCCTGAATTTGCCTAGTTTCAGCTTCCAGATAGAGGATCTTCATGTATCTTAGTCAATTAAAACCAAGCCTCTTCGATCATCAGACTGCTGTTCCACACATATGCGTGTAAAAGCCATGATTAAATAATCTTTTATAATGTTGTTTTTTCTTTTTTTTCCTTAAATAAATAGACTTAACTCTATCACTTCATATGAAGTATATTTTTATTACTTCTAAACATTATTATGACATTTCTTCTTTTCAATATCTTTCTTGCACTGTTGGCACATGGGCACCAAGAGAAGTTTTAAAATTCAAAGTAGGCTGTGGTTAAATCTTTTTCAGAATGAACTAAATGCAACTCATTTACACTCACTTGAATCTGAGCAATTGTATCCCTTCATTTTATGGTCAATTCACATTTTTTGGAAATAATTTTTTATTTTAATTTTTTTCATCCGGTGCAATATTTTTCTGAGTCAGGAAGATGCTACCTGCATTATTCAGCAATAAAATACTTATTTCTGCTCTTTTCATATCATAGAATCATAGAATCATAGAATCAGTCAGGGTTGGAAGGGACCACAAGGATCATCTACTTCCAACCCCCCTGCCATGGGCAGGGACACCTCACACTAGATCAGGCTGGCCAGAGCCTCATCCAGCCTGGCCCTAAACACTTCCAGGGATGGGGCCTCAACAACCTCCCTGGGCAACCCATTCCAGGCTCTCACCACTCTCATGGGGAAGAACTTCTTCCTCACGTCCAGCCTGAATCTCCCCACTTCCAGCTTTATTCCATTCCCCCTAGTCCTATCACTACCGTGATAGCCTAAAAAGTCCCTCCCCAGCTTTCTTGTAGGCCCCCTTCAGATATTGAATGGCCACAATGAGGTCACCTCGGAGCCTTCTCTTCTCCAGGCTGAACAGCCCCAACTCTTTCAGTTTGTCCTGTTTCAAAGGAGTTTCCTATGTTCCTTCATTATTTTTCTCTGTATTTTACAAATAAATACTTGAAAAGCCATATTTCTAGCACTATACTTGTGTCATCATAAACTTCCTATTGTACAGAGATCAGATTTGTTTCTTCTAAAGCCACTCGCCCAATTTTACAGATAGGCCAATTCATAATTAACCAATAATAATTCAATACTTTTAGCTTGGGTTGAAGTACAAGAAAAACAGACAAACTAATTGACCAACCAACCAAAACCAAAACCAACCAACCAACCAAACCTACACAAAAAAAAAAAAAAAAAAAAAAAAGGAAGCCAGAAAAGAAAAATCTTAGAAAAAAAGCTTTATTGCAAGATCCTCCTCCTCTAATCACCAAGCTGCTGGTGAAAGCATTAACAAAACTTAGTCACTTTAAAAAGTGAAAAAGGTATTTCTTCAAATTCAATATAGAAATAGAAATAGAAAAGTATGTAACTGATGTTCTTATTTTTCAATTAGTACCTCAGATTAAAAGCTGAGTATGGTTTTCAATCTTTTGTCAGGTTAGACTAATGTACACAGTCAGCATACTAAGATATGTTACATACAGTAACAAAACAGCAAGTAGGAAAAGACCTGGAATGCTCACTGGATAGAGAACTCAAAGATGCTTTTGAATTTCATACTCAGAGAAAAAAGTTTATGAAGAGATTTTTCTGTTTCTTTTAAGCTATAAGAGGGTTTCAGACATCCACCTGAGATTCATAATACTGTTTTGCACTGATTGTCATGCCTCTCTGTGTGTAATATATTGGTTCCTCCTATGAGTCATAACATCATTAAGGTCTCTTGTGTAAGTCCAATTTGCCAGGGGAAAAAAAAAAAACTTCTAAAAAGAAATTTACATAGCCACTGCATACAAATAGGATTAGCGTACAGTTAACAAGAACTGCATTCAAGAGGAATCAACAGCATTTGCAAGATATTTAACAGCCAGCATATGAAGTAATTCTGAGATGCAGCTGCATCTGGATCATTTTATGGTTTCTTTGTTCTTAACAGGATGCTCTCTCATATTACTAATTTATGTGCAGTTGATTAGCATTAAAGGTCTTGTAAACTCATGGTAACAGCATTCCCATCTATGCAGTGGATCAAAAAATGTACAGAGATGACAAAATAATTGACATCTATAATTCTTTCTGTGCAAGGAGAGTGTGGAAAACACCACAAAGCCAAACTCCAATTTGCTTTAAAATGTTGCCAGAATTATTCATAGGCATAATGCCTCTCTTGGAGGAGGGGCTCAGTGGCCCAGAAACACATGAATTTATCATGATAGAAGCAGAGAAAGTTTAACCTTCTCATCAGTATGTGGGATAGGTATCTGCACACTATATCACTCCCACATCATCTCAGGTGCACAGCCCCCTTCCTGAAATTCACCATCTCTACTCCCTAAAATAAAGGCTGGAAAAGCCTGGCAAACTCTGAATGTTAATTCTCACAGTGAGTTCACCTTGTCAGCTCAGTAATACGCACTGACTTTATAAGACAAAGGAGCATAAACTTGGACACCTCCACCTACTGACGTTCTAGTTATTTTCAGAAAACGTCAGCTCTACATTTTTTAAGGCTGAATTCTCATAAACTTACAATGGGCTGTGAGCAAAGTGCTGACAGCATATTTTTTTCCTTTCATAAATTTGTCGCTTGCTGGAACGCCCAAAGGTTTCATACTGTTTGCACCGAGTTTGTGAGAAACCTGCAGCTGGAGAGATTGCACTCCAGAGACCCTCCGAGCACTTGGATCAGAGCCTTGTTTTGGATGTGTCCTTCCATGTGGGGTTCTCATGTACTCAGCCACCCTGCTGTGCATTTTCTCAGCTCAGCTGGCAGCCAGCTTATTATGTATCACTACTCTGCTGGCAATTACAACACAAAGCCCAGACGAAACTCAATGCGACCATCAATGATAACACACTTTCATTTGAAAGGCAGGAGAGGTGCTGAAAATCGGTGCAAAGCATTTTCCTGAGATGCATGCTTACTCAGCCCTGACAGAAAAAGAGAAACTTAGTTTGTGCCATGAATTGGAAGGCATCCTTCACTCTATGTAGTGATAGAGACACGCAAACCTGAGTTCATCCTTGTGACTTAACTCTGAAGCAAGGGTTCAGTCTCCTACCCCTTTTGTCTCAACCATGTAGCTGGCGATGACTGGCTAAGAGCACTTGGGAGAAGTGCTAGAGAGGCAGTTAAAACATTCCAAACAACACTGGAACACATTACGGGTGCAATTCATTAGCCTGCTTAACAAGGCTAAGGCTGACCAACATTTTTCTTAATATAACTAAATATGTGAAGCCAGTAATTTAAAATCAAACTTGACTTTGGTATTTTCTAACAAATACCATGTCAAAGGGAAAAGGGACTTGTCAGCTGCCCAGGGATAAATGGAGGTAGTATTTAGAAAAGGTCAAATAAAATTGCCCTAAAAACTGTGAGATAAAACAAAATTAATTTCTATAGAGAGAACACAGTATGAAAAAATGCCATCATGTTAGTAACATTTCAACCAGCTACATGCATCCAGTATCATGTTTATCTGGTTAGAAAAAAATGAAAGACCAGTGTTTTTCATTCTTCTTAGCATGATAAACAGCACAGAATTATGGGAGAATGAACAAAACTTTGTTTTTGCTCCAAGATCTCCACAACTGTCCAATGCAGCATGATGCTCTTCATTAAAGACCTGTGTAGTTACTCTGTCTTGGTGAATCTTCAGAAGAGGCATATTGAGCTGATTTTAAAATTCAAGTTTACTATTTCAAAGTTCCTTCTCTCTCTTTTTTTTTTTTTTTAAGAAATCAGTTTAAATGAACTAAAAATGATAAATAAATCTGTGAAAAAACATTAATGCAAAATGGCTCCAGACACACTTTTTCTCATCAAAATCACATTTTAAAACAGTAGCTAAGTTTGCCTGGCATGCTTTTTTATTGCATTATGTGATTTCCTGATTAAGAAGGTATGGTCTCTACCTATGACTAATCGAAACTCAGACCATTAATTTCTTTCCTATATTTTGTTCTGCAAAGACAGTAGTATGAAACATTAATTTGTTAACACCGGTAACAGTCTGTTTCACTACTGACCACAGACTGCCTCTCAGGTGCATTGGTAAGATAAGTCTTGCTTCATATATAGCATAATGCCTAACATATGCAACATATTTTCTGTTTTTTCAATTCAAAATATTCCTCAAAAAACTGCATGTCTTCATCTGTTCATGAAAGCACACCAGTGTCTATGCTGTAAATATTGTATGGAGAATTATTCTTCGATCTAGATTTATTTGTGTGAAGGACAGCAGGTGGTGTGCAACAGAGACTTCTGCATTTAGCAATAAATAGAATAAAGACCTCATGCTTCTAGCCAACCCCAATGACTTGGAAACAGTTCTTGAACGTTAACAGCTGATATTCATTTGTGATCGTTTTGCTGCCGAGGTTCCTGATTGTCTGGGGATGGCAATATGCCCCTTGTAAGGTAATATGCCAGTTTTCCAGGACACAGCTGCCAGTCAAATGTGGATTGAGGTGGGGAGGTTATATTGCACTGCCAAGGACATCCCATCTGCATGAAGAGCATTTTCTTTTGAGAGAGTGGCGTACCAGTGCCAAATGATGAAGCCAATATGAGATACACAAACAATAGAAGAGAGGATGACATGGTGATTTCAGGCTCTTGACTCTGAGAGAGAAAGGCTGAACTTCTGTAGGTACTCTGGGGAGACAATGAGGAACACAGGTGTCCAGCATATGTGGTCATATACATATATTTATGACAAAAAACAGCCTCAAGCACTGATAAACTGGGGTAACAGAGCCCAGGTCTCACATACTACATTTGCCTTGAAAAAACTGTCAGTCTAAGCACAATCTGTGGCTGATTATAAGGATATTAGGTATCAAATAAGTAACTTCAGTAGATCAGACGTTAGTCTACCCCTTTCCAGTTCCTGTCAGTCACAACTTTTTCTGCCAACTAGAGCTGCATATCTTTCATGTACTTACATAACTTTAATACAACTCTTTAGAACTGGGTTTTAAAAAACTTTTCCAGCAATATAAATTCTTAAGTTGTACTGACATGAACTGTATTCCCAGGATAATGTTATGTTTTTAATGTAAGTGCTACATAGACCTCTGTGTTAATTGCAAAATGCTAACCATGAACACATCAAAAGTCAGAGGTAAAAGGATGAATAAAAATCTAAGCACTTCCAGTGTGATCAACGAGTACTGCAATAGCACTGCATTAACCTATGTCTTAATCTTGACCCATTTTATGACTTTCCTGCAGCTCTTGATCCAACATTCAGTTGGATTTTAAAATTCAAGTTTACTATTTCAAAGTTCCTTCTCTCTCTCTCTTTTTTTTTTTAAGAAATCAGTTTAAGTGAACTAAAAATGATAAATAAATCTGTGAAGAAACATTAATGCAAAATGGCGCCAAGATGGCCACCTTTTCTCATCAAAATCACATTTTAAAACAGCAGTTTTGTACATATAGTAGATTTGTACATACAAATCACATCTATACTGCTGATTGGGAGTTATTGAGCTCCTAGTCAATAAGTCATCTACATTTGATTGAGTTATCAAGTCCTTTCTTTTTTTTAAGGAAAAAAAAAACAAAACCACACAAACCCTAAAAAATTAATTAATATTTGAGTTACCTGGGTTGTGGGGCAGCAACAAGGATAATGTGAGATACAGGTCATGATAAAAACAGAGAAAACATTACTCAACAAGTTTCATGGTTGGAACCACATAGGCACCCTGTGTCGTAACTCTAATCAATATATCTGATGAAATATCATTGCATGTTATGCAGGTTATGAGATTCAAGATGTTTTTCTAATGCTGATCACTTTATATTTTGCTTGACATCTTCATTATTCAGCAGTATTTGCACACCAGAATTTAAGAAACTGTGTGTATCATTAACATATTTATAGACTGTAAATACAGACTTTAATCAAATAATGCTATATCTGACTATTTAGCCATATATGTATACACAATCTTTATTGCAAAACAAAATTCTTCAGCTGCTGACCAAATAACAGCAGGTTCCTCACGTAAGTACTCTGATTAATCAATTTACAAAACTGAGGATTTCAAAGCATTTTAAGAAATACTCCTTTCAATGAAGTAAAATTGGTCTACTTTTACCAAGCATATTCAGTAATCTATTTTCATTATCCAGTCAACTCTGCTAACACATCAGATAATGCAGTTCAGACCAATAACCTGCATTAAAATTGTGTATTTGTTGCCTTTAAACCAGCTGACTTCTATGGAAAATCATTACCTTGGTCTGTTCTCCTTTCAGAAATAATTTCCACAATGACCAACTAATAAATACTGAATAAAGTGTCATTAACAATTGTATTTAAGTTACTTAATTAGAGGAATTATCTAAATGCAAGAATCCATGATAAAATCCTAACAATCCCTAACTTAATGGTTGCAAAACATGATATGATACATTAATGTTGACAGGCTGGATTTTTTTCCCCATCTAATATTAACCAAAGAATCTGAAGGAAGAAAATATTACTTATAAGACTTTTTTTTTGCCTTTACAGTTGGGAAAGAAAGGCAGCAACATTCTGAGGTCAATTCTTGTGACTGGAGATGGGAACTACTTCTTGGGGATTCTATTTATATTGTTCCTTAAAGAAGCCTATGGCACATACTCCCCAAGTCTACGTATCTTGATTAACCTAAAATTAGGATCATCTGAAATTCTGTAGAAGGATGTAGCACTCTTTTGCTTAATGAACCAGACTAGCTGAGCTAACCTAAGGGGCCTCCATGTTCAGAGAAATGTGATTCTTAATAAATCTCTATAAAAATAAATAAGTCAGTAAAGGTCAGCTTTCATCTACAATTTCTCTTAGTTTTGTCAGGCTTATGAGGTATTTCCCCCCCTCCCCCCCCTGCCGATAATAAATAAAGAATATAAAACTTGTATATGAAAAAGAAGAATTCATTTTTCCTCTGATATGGTAACAAAGAGGCAAAAAATCTTTCAATTTATATAATTAATCTTCACCTGTGAAAGCAAGTTTTGTCAAAATGTAAAGTTTTATTCTTTTAAGACATGGATGAAACTCTATTACTGACATTGATATTTATTTTTTTTTTATACCCTTAAGCCCTTACTTACATTGTGAAGTAAGGTGACTGATAAGAATGCAGAGAGGAGATAACAGGATCCAACAGTACTTTCCCCCAGCAGCATGGCCAGGCTAGTATAGACTGTTAATTTCAACTACAGCTGCTCTCTGAACCTCATGAAAACCAGGCTGAAATTGTGCCATTTACTGCCCCCACAACTTCCTGAGGCAGAAGTGATTTTTCTCACAGTAAATCAGTTTATACCTTTCTGGCTACACCAGAATGCAATTTATAGGACAATCTGAAGTCAATTCTCTCATTAGCTAAACCACATGCTTTGAGATGAGACCTGTTAAAATGCTCAAGCACATCCTGAAAATGGCTGTTTGTGTTTACTGAGGCTCCCTTGTCATGTTGATGCCATGCTCTGTAACAAAAAAGAAAACCCATCAATCTATTAATCCTTAAAAACCCAACAAACCAAACAAAACCAAAACAAGAACAAAATCCTAATGAACATTATGGTTCTAGTGTCAAAAAAACAACCTCTCCCCTTCTCTAAATAAAAAATACTCAAAGGTAAATCCATCTGCGTAAATGGAACATAACTATTTGGGAAATACAAAATACCAAGGCAGAACTTTATTGATATCCAACTAACACACTTAATTGTACTTTCATTTTTTTTTATTTTTTAGCAGGGATATTTGTTTTCACAGCATCACAGAAAGTCAGGGGCTAGAAGGAACCTCGAGAGATCATCTAGTCCAACCCCCCTGCCACAGCAGGATCACCTATACGAGGTCACACAGGAACTCATCCAGTGGGTCTTGAATATCTCCAGAGAGGGAGACTCCACAACAGGAGCAGCTCTTGCATGCTTTATGGCTGATAACTGCCAATGTCTATTTCTGACTCACTTCACAGTAAAAGGACAGGAAAGTGTCCCTTACTGCTCTCTGACTACCATGTCATTTGAAGCAACTGGTCAAAAACCTCATCAGTATCTCATGCCAAAAAGTCAAGAAATACCTTTAACAGCAATTGGAACAAAATTAGATGCATTAGCATATAAATTCCTATCTTGGGAAAATAATAAATCAATAATAGTAATGCTGACAAAAAATTAAAACACCTAGAAAAAAATTTCTATAAGCAGGCATCTCTTGTCTCAGAAGGTACTAACCAACAATTCTAAGTTTCTTACCTATTACATTTGCAGTTATGTTATAATGTCATGAACGTAAAGGTGTGGTTTTTTTTTTTTTTGTAGTTATAATGTCATGAATTTAAAGGTTCTTTTCCCTAATGATTGCTTAAAAAAATCAAATTTCAGTTCCAACTATGCATAGCAGCCGAACTCTCTAAACCATAGACTTCCTCCCCTCTTTTGTCATTTCACTTGTTCTCTTTAATTTACAAGGTCTCCTTATTCTAATAATGAATAATCTACATACACTTGGAGCAACAGATTAAAGAAGACATTTTCCATTTCAACTCAGAAGCAGTCCTAATTTTTATAGTCTGACTTAAGGAAAATGAATTATGAAGCAGCACATTTTACATATAAAGGTTGATTCTGTCTTATTTTAATCTTTATCCATCATCTGCAAAATTAGCTTCTAATCACTGAGATACTGTTTAATCTGATGGGGTTTGGTAAGAAGTAACTGGTGGGCTCTTAAGGAGTGCATCAACACTATTGACTTCCCTGATGAAATCCCAATTAGGATAAATAAATATCAACTTAAATAGTTATTTTAAAATGTGAATCAGAAGTTACTTAAAAAATAATTAAAAAATTACAAGCAAAATACACAGGTGTGTTTTCTGCAGCTGAGTAAAAAAAGAAATAAAAAAAGGTAAGATATTTATTACAAATGTTGGAAAGAACAACTTAGGTGTAGAGGAAATCTCATTGTGTTCATGGGATGTCCACATAATCAGGCATTTTTTTCTTGGATTGGTCCATGTATTGAATGTCCACTAGTGGTTCTCTCTGTTCCCTCTTCTTTGCTGGGGAGATTTGCAAAAACAGCTTTCTTTTTTTTTTTCAATATCAAGCATTCTGGTTCTTACAAACTTCTTAACTGATTTGATATTCTCCCCTCTAATACCTCAACTTTTCTTGATAATAAATATATTTGTAAGCATTTTCATCTTTCATAAGCATCTTCAGTTTCTGTTCTTTTTCTCACACCTTTCTATTTGCCAATTTCATGTTAAACAGATCATTATATTTTAGTATCTTAGAGCATTTAGGAAACATTTTACTTCTGAAGCCTTTTGGATCATGCTGCAAACACACATAGGTAAAGCATAATAGTAAAAAGGGCTCCATTAGAATTAGGACGGATTTCTTTTTTGTTGTTGTTTTTAAAGAATGTCAACTTGACAGCTTAGCAGACTCAAGTCTTTTCTTATTGAGAAAAATGAGCAAGGCAATGGAACTCTCAGTATTGCTTCAGCTTTGACCCAAAAAAGAAAAAACTAAAGCTACCTACTCTACCAAAGTAGGTATATGGTACATAAAATCTAAAGTAATTTTCTGTACTTCTTCCCTACATGTTTTCTTCCATATTAAATTTGCCTTCAAAGATACTGGACCAGAAAGTGCTTTCTGAGATCTATGTATATATACATTAACACTCCACAGAGTGCAAAAAAAGGCCATCAGATGGTAAAAACACCATGCAGTCATTAAAAGCTCAAATAGCAAAATTTGTATGCTATTACCTGCATGCAGTTAGATTGTGTGCTCATATGTACATACACACTCTAGCCCTCTCTTTCTATTTGTATGCTGAAATACATTTAAGCACAAAAAGGTGTGTGGATCTCAATAACTTTTAATTTGTACAAAGGATACAGTCCAATTCAGCCCCCATATAACATGGCAAATTCTCCCTCTGCTGTAGTTGCCAGCATGGAACTCCGTGAGTCTGTATTTGTGTGCATGCATGAGTGTGAAGACAAGACGAGAGGAAAAAATGTTGAAATCGATCATTACTACATTAAGCAGGAATCTCATTCACTTTATGGAAATCTAATCTTTCATTTACAGGTTCTTACTCTTCCTACTAAGGAGTAACACAGAGTCACCAGGAAAAAAAAATTGACAATGAAAAAAAGAAAATCAATACTTTTAGTCAGCACGTATCCTTCTTTCGCTAAGTGACAATCTGTTCTATGTCACGTCTTGGCCAGCAGTAAGAATATCTTGGTGCTTTACACACCTCACTGCGTGGGTCCTACCCCACTACATCAGCACTATTAATGCAATATATCTGTCAAGGCTTATTAAAATTCTTTTTGATGTGTATCTTGGCTCATAAACCTCCACACTGTGTTGATATTGCCTAAGGGAATGTCCTTGTAGCACTGAATCTCTGCAGATGGGATGATAAAAGAGAAATGTTCAAAACTTAAAAAGTTCAGTCTCTAGCAGAGCTTTCTCTTGCAACACCTCTCTTGCACAGTGTTTTGTGTTGTCACTTGGTAGTTATTGTTCACAAAATGGCTTACAGAACATTTTAACTGATAGAGAAAAAACTTTCTTGCAGATAAATAATTGATGGATGAAAAACAGATTATGAATCTCAACCCATTTTCACAGATGCACTCTTCTAAGTGCTTTGTATACGTGTTGTGCCTTTTCCAGTCCTCAGGTAGCAAAGAAACCCTGGCACCCAGTTCACTCAGTAGAGTGAGCAAGAATTTGCCAAGCCAATTTGAGAAGTGATTTTTTTCTTCTTCGTGTATGCAATTTCTTCTGCTTTTCTATTTGTAATGAATTGCCACAGGGTACAGGAATTGCCCTTAGGGACTGTGAATATTGTGCTCCCCAGCTCGGAACACATCTCTCAAGTGCTATACCTCCAGAACCATGTTAAACCTTTACAGTGTATTTAAATTAAATCACAGGGCTTAAACTTCACTGATGATGATTTAATGTGAACTTAACTACACATCCTGATAGTCTACAAACATTTTACTTATGTTAATTCGTAGTTAACTGTTCTTATGCCTTTATATGGTCATTTTTTGATATAAAATCTGTTATTCCAACTAAATTTCCTCAGCAATAGTTTTCCATCAGTAAGTTCTTGAATTTCCCTGTAAAGGACTTTGCCTTAATAAGCTTTGTTTCCTACCTGATTTTATACAGATTTGAACAATCAGACCCTAATCAAGTTCAAATTGAAGTCAAAGGCTAAGGTACTTCTTACTGTTTCAGGATGGAAAGTCTGAGGAGGCAGATGGAGACACAGACTGAATCTTAAGTAAGGAATTAACTTTTACATATAAAAATATACTGCTATAGGTACATTCACAGTGTTTCAGTACTAACCTAAGTCTGGAAGATACTTCTCTCAGAAGCAGTTTTGAGAAATCAGACTAAAGGTAAAATACAGCCATAGGCTTCTTTCTTTGGGGTCATCCCAGCCACTTCAGGTTTAACATTCACCTTTTCTGCCCTACTCCTCCCCCTTAAAAAAAAAAATAATAACATTTGTTTTACAAAATATTTTCTCAAATTTTGGACACTTTAAAAACATTTCTGTAATTATACATACAAAACTGTAAAGTAAAAAGGAGGCAAAAGCGAATGGACAGTAAAAAAGATTGGCAGCCAAGTTCCTCTGATAGGTTTAGAGTTCCCAGAACAGAAATTAATCAGCAAACACTGTTCACCCACCATTTTAACTCTGATTTAAGCGAAAACCTGAAGTACATTCATTTCCAGTTGATAGATTCTATCTTACTTTTAAATGCTGAATGCTACATAAAATGAATTATGTAGCAACAAGAAAGTTGCATTGAATTAAGATATTCCTAAGGAAAAAAAATTAATTTGAGGGTGACAGAGCACTGGAACAGGCTGGACACTGAGGTCATGCAGACTCCTTCTCTGAAAATCCACAAAACCTGCTTCGATGTGATCTTGTGCAACCTGCTCTAGGTGAACTTGTTTTAGCAGAGGCATTGGACTAGATGATCCCCAGTGATCCCTTCTAATCTCTACCATTCTGTGATTCTGTGCTTTTTCTAACTTCACACATATGTCCAGGAAGCATCCTGAGGACTCACAAAAGATTTTGAGGATCGGTGTGAACGTTTCTGACAGTGGTTCATCTTGTGCCTTCTGTTTCTATATGCTTTTCTTGAAAAGGAGATGTGCATTGATCCTTACAAAGAGATGTGTGATGATGAAAAATACACATGTGCTTTTCTAAAAGACTGCATCTTATGCATGATGGATAGGTTGCTGGGATCTCTCTGAACTTTTTTCCATTCAGTCTTCCTATGCTCTATATGGTTGCAGGTTACTTCTTTGAGGTTAATTTAAGATCTCCAAGATTAAAGGTCACAGTGTGCCTTGAATTGTCTCTCTGCTGGATTTCAAACTGATCATTAAAATAGCCTCCCTTTATCCGAAGAAAATGTCAGTGTAAATTCTCCCAGACCTGAGCCATTTGATTTCGTACAGCCTAGGTGTCACTAATCAAAGTTGGTCAATTATTGCATTCCCTAGATAGAGAAGATAAAGTGCTTAGATCAACATGCATTCACTTGTTTTGGGTCATGTCTCACAACCAGGGTTGTTAACAGCTGCCACAATGTGCCTTAACATCACAGTAAACGGCAGTACTATTGACCAGGCAAACTGCTGAAGAGAAGAATGCAGTTTGCAATGTCTCTCTTTTACTTAAACACTGAAGGTTACTTTTGTGAAATTCAGATCCATATCTTTGGTGGCTCATGCTTCCTTCTACCAACTGGATACATAAAACTTCCCTCTGAAACAGAACAATTAGACCAGTGTATTCTGTTGTGGAGAAAAACACTGATGCTTTGGCATAACAATTCATCATGCAGAGCACTTAGAAAATGTGAATCAAGGGTACTAGCCATGCTTAGCTTTGTCGGCTTGCCAGATACTGCCTTATACACAGACTTGCTTTTGAATCCACGTGAATGAAAGAATCATGAGATGAAAACACAAAAGCTAAGTGTAGATGCGATTCTGTTGCTTGGTGATACTGATAATCATGCAAGCAGGAGTGAAGTGGGGAGTCTGTACACACTTCCTGGATAAATCCAGTAATTTCTCCAGTGGTGTTTTCATGTAACATTGATAAGACTTCTGAAATCAAAGACCAGAAGCCAAACTTGCACATTACCAAGGCAGACCTGAACATCTAAACAACTCTGGCAGTTTTAAAAGCAAAACCATTTTCAGGAATGTAGAAGCTGCTCACAGGCTAAAACTGCACAGAGGTGTTAGGGAAAGGCAAGACCTTGCATGCCAGATGCCAAAGGATGGCAAACCATCAGGAAGGTTTACCAGGAATCTCTTGTATTAAAATCCTCTCTCTTATACACTTATCTTCTGCTCTTGGACATGTAATCATGACAGATGTGTATAGCCGCGGTCAACTAAATCCTCCTAATCTTATTCAGAGCTCTACTTTTCCACTGTTTTGTCTGGTACACGAATTATTCCTAAGAGCTTTTCTTTTTTTTTTTTTTTTTTTGAAAAAAAATAAAGAAGAAAGAAAGAAAAAGGAGGAGGAGGATTGGCTAGTTTGTGGCATAAAAAAACTCCCATTAGAAGCAGACACAAGGGAATGGGGATAAGATGACCAGAAATGTTATTTTTTCTAACAATGAAACACTTCATTTTGTATCCCCATGTTCATACCATTTTTCTTATGTTTGAGACTATGTAGCCAACTGTCACTGACCTTTTAACTGAGAATTGAACTTAGAACCACAACTTTGATTTCGGGCTTCATTAGAGTCTCAAAGAAATCTGACCTTTTCAAAGTGTTGCTGATGACTTTGCTGGCTATGACACTTAGGCAGGTATACATTTAAATGCCAGTTAGTATTCCTGGTGAGTTTTAGGTATATTTGGTATTTTCTTGACTAATGTTTCTGTAGAAGCCTGAAGACCAAAGAACCTATTGCTTTCATGCTTCTGGCTCACAGGAGAAATAAAATTAATTGCTTTTATCAAATTGTAAGTGGAAAACAGTGCTTCCATAGACTGCCTTTGAAACAGGATTAAGACAATCTATGAAAAGAGTAATTCTAAGAAGTCAGCATGTTGTAAGATGATATAGATCTCCTTGCATTGCTCAGCATCAGATGTTTTTAATCTTCCTATTTCCTTTTGATTCTTCTAAATTTTCTTTTACTGTCCTGTGCTAAAACAGCACAAGTGCAAAATGTACTCTAAGATTAATAACAGAAGAGTAAATCTATCAAGGTCATCAAGCTCCTAAGTGAGCTTTGCTTCTTCACCGTTACTGTTGTTATGACTTGGCTGTGTATCATGACATGTGTTAGGATAACTCCTTTGCTCTAGGAACTCCTCTGAAAAAGCTCCATATTTTCTCTTTACATTGCTTCTACAGGTGCCACACGACATCAGCATCTTTCATAGGTAGAAAATACAACTGGTACGAAAATCTTGAATAATTGTATGCAGAATGTGCTTTTCTGCAATCCTGAAGTAAACCTTGATTTGAATAACTGTTTTTCTAATATGTCATGACAGTGTTTAACGACATTGTTAAACTAAAATACATTAATTTTGGTTCTCGATGTGTATATGAAGCTGAATTTAAGGTAATTTTCTGTGCCATAGGCATTAAAAAAAAAAGGCACAAACTGAGCAAAAGCAGTGCAATCATGAATTCTTTGCATATGAATGATACAAAGAATCCAGGAAGACAGGACTACTGCAAATTTTGACATGTGAAGTGGTATACAGTAGGAACAAACCAGGTTGACAGACCTTCTTAAGGGATACTGAGCAAGACAGAACGTCTTATTGAGCAGTATGAATCAGTTAAATGTAAGTTATTAAGATCAATTTAAATCTAGATGAATGAAATGTAAGGAGCTAAGAAATGGAGAGGCCAGTCTGGATTATATCTGACAGTTCTATCTGATAGGTCATGGACTATAGCTTTTGCAGGCCTGCAGACCTTTTGCCTCCATTCTTTTGGTGGAGTAATTCTAGGCCTTTTCTCCTGAGGTGCTCTCTGGGACAGCTGATGTTTTGGTGCACTTAGAGTGGAAAACACATCAGTGCACCTGCAGGAAGTCTAGGGGATATGGAATGGCATCTGACGTGTCTGCAAATTAATTAGAGTGGTCTATATTTCTTTTCTTTTGCAGGAAAAATTTCCTGCAAAACTGAACCTCAATTCAAAGGATACTCCCCACAAAGCAGTCCATGTCACAGACATCTCTGAGCCCTGAAACTTCCCTACTTGGAAAATCCATGGGTTCCTTGCCCAAGGAACACCAAGGAGGAACACCAAGGGACAGGAAGAGGAAAAAAAGACTAGCTCTTGGAAAGATATATGTTCATTCAGTTAAAACTCAAAGAATTAATGACTTGAAAAACCTTAAAATAATAGACACAGAAGCAAATCATAAAAGCTATGCTTGCTCAGCTGGGTAGTTCCTAAACTAACAGTTTGAACTAAGGATTAAAATTTAGCAAAAGCCATAGCTCTTTTTAGATCTCCTTTCCCTCTGTGATTTGAACAAGCCAAATCTCTTCAGCCAATGAAGTAAAAATATACAGGACACGTAGCTCTTTATCTGTCACACCCCACAAATCACATTTTCCAGCATTCAAGTACTATTCGTTTTGGCTTTTAATTACCTGACTTATCAGCATGTCATATTTCTCTCCCTGTTCCTGCAATAATTACATTCTGAGTCAGTGTGACATTCAATATTGACCTTTATTTATGGCTCTCACAAACTGTCCAATGTTTATTTATAAACCATGAAAAGCAGAGTTTGTAAGAATATTGATTCAGTATATTAGAAAAGCAGTAGCATAGCATTCTGTGAGTAGAAGTAATCATAGGCAATTACTAAAGACTGCTTTTCACTACTGATCTTGGGTTTAACCTTATAATTGTATTACTGAATTTGTTTCACTTTGCCTATATATCACCAGGTTCCTAATAAGAAGTCTGATATTAACATAATTTAATAATATTCAGGGGAAAAATGGTTTTAATTGGTTTAAAAAGACAGAGACATATAGTCTCTGCCACACAATCAGAAAAGTATTGCAACAACCTTTTTTATTTTGCAATAAATGATAATTAATATTTAAATGCATTAATGAAACAAGTTCTCAGTGGCTGGGTCACAAATCTTTGATGCTTATGCCACTAACACAATCACTAACTGCTCCAAATGATGCCCTTGAGCTAAGCTTCACTTTACTCCTCGTATAAAAACTACATTCATTGCCAGTAGCATGAATTTGTAAGTGTGAAAGGCAAAGTCAAACTGAGAACAACTCTTCTTGTCCTTATCCCGGTATATAATGGGAAGAAAGTGGGCAAATTTAGAGAAATAACACAAACCACAAACAGCTAAGCTCAGAGAAAAACAAAATTAGCAAGCAATAATTAAACTCTTAGGCCTATGTAAACAAAAGGCCTCTGCACTGCCTGGTGAGTCAGGCAGCATAGAGTTGGTGGAGATGTAGCTGCCTGCCTGGGATTGATTTAGAGCTCTTCAGCAGCAGTTGGGTATTGACAGCTAGCTAACATTTGTCTGGACCTGAGCAAAACCTTCGACACTATCCCACACCACATCCTGGTCTCCAAACTGGTGACACATGGGTTTGATGGGTGGACCACAAGATGGATAAAGAACTGGCTTGATGGCTGTACCCAAAGAGTGGCTGTCAATGGCTCCATGTCCAAGTGGAGGCCAGTGACAAGTGGAGTCCCTCAGGGCTCAGTCCTGGGACCAGTCTTGTTCAACATCTTTGTTGGTGTTACGGACAGTGGCATTGAGTGCACCCTCAGCAAGTTTGCTGATGACACCAAGCTGTGTGGTGCAGCAGACTCGCTGGAGGGAAGGGATGCCATCCAGAGGGACCTTGACAGGCTGGAGAGGTGGGCACAAGCCAACCTCATGAGGTTCAACAAGACCAAGTGCAGGGTCCTGCATCTGGGTTGAGGCAATCCCAAGCACAAATACAGGCTGGGCAGTGACTGGCTGGAAGCAACCCTGAGGAGAGGGACTTGGGGGTGCTGGTGGATGAGAAGCTCAACATGAGCTGTCAATGTGCACTTGCAGCCCAGAAAGCCAACCAGATCCTGGGCTGCATCAAGAGAAGTGTGGCCAGCAGGTCAAGGGAGGTGATTCTCCTCCTCTACTCTGCTCTGGTGAGACCCCACCTGGAGTACTGCATCCAGTTCTGGAGCCCCTATTACAAGAGGGATATGGACATGCTGGAACGTGTCCAGAGAAGGGCCATGAGGATGATCAGAGGGCTGGAGCACCTCTCCTATTAGGACAGACTGAAAGAGTTGGGGCAGTTCAATCTGGAGAAGAGAAGGCTCCGAGGTGACCTTATTGTGGCCTTCCAGTATCTGAAGGGGGCCTACAGGAAAGCTGGGGAGGGACTTTTTGGGATATCAGGGAGTGATAGGACTAGGGGGCATGGAATGAAGCTGGAATTGGGGAGATTCAGGCTGGACGTGAGGAAGAAGTTCTTCACCATGAGAGTGGTGAGAGCCTGGAATGGGTTGTCCAGGGAGGTGGTTGAGGCCCCATCCCTGGAGGTGTTTAAGGCCAGGCTGGATGAGGCTCTGGCCAGCCTGATCCAGTGTGAGGTGTCCCTGCCGATGGCAGGGGGGTTGGAACTAGATGATCCTTGTGGTCCCTTCCAACCCTGACTGATTCTATGATTCTATGATTCTAACTCTGGTTTCAGACAGGATTGACCAGTCATACATATGTTTTTTAAATTTTTTTTTCCTACTAAACTCACATATTCTCAATATGAATTTACCCAGGTTAAAAAGTAAAATCAACACAAGTCAGGCTTGAGAAATTATGCTCATGAAATATTAAAAAAAAATACTTTTTCTCTCTTGTTTTATGTAACTTGCGATGAAAAATATATGGGAGATAAATGCCCCCGAGAAATTTTTTTTTTTTGAGTGGAAGGCTATCCCAACAGAAGAACACCCTGTAACAGAAACTACTGCCTGTAGCAACTAGGACAGTATTTTGGGAAGATCTGCATCCAGTTAGAGATTTGAAATATTCTTTGTTTCAGTCCTAATCTTTTCTTGGGAACTACTTCTGCTTTCTACATATGTTTGGAACAGAATTCTTCCTTATTTATTGGAAAAAATTCTTCAGTACAACAAACTTTGTAATTGTTTTAACTGAGTTATGAATATATTTGGGAAAATTATTTCAAGAATCATAAGCTCCTAGAAGTCATAAAGACCCTCCCCTTTTTAATTTTTAGTTGCTTTATCCTGCCTATTTGTTTTTCTGCTTGCATTTTCTACCACTCAGTGACAGTTCAAAGACAGTACTGTGATCACTGAGAATGTTTTGTTGGGAGTCAGAGAGAATAATTTAGCAGTATTTTCTTGTAAAGTATCCAGAACTCAGACATAGTAAAAGATTAACATGAAAAATATGCATATGTGTTTTTTTTCCACATCATTGAGAATCACAGCTGGCAGCAACTTCAGAAATATTTTCTGGAGCTTCTTCAGTTTAACACTAAATACAAAAACCAGAGCTTTATAGGAAGGTTTAGGTTTTGGGGCTTTTTTTTTTGGTGTGAGTCTTTTTTTTTTTTAATTGTTTTTGTTGGGGTTTTGGTTGGTTGGTTGTTTTTGTGGTTTTTTTGTTTGCTTGGTTGTGGCTCTGGTTTGGGGTTGTTTTTGTGTGTGTGTGTTCCTTTTTCTCCAGGAAAAAAACTGAGAAAAACAAAATACATTAAAAAAATTGATATTTCAATATTCTCTGCTTTATGGGGGAAAAGAAAAGGCTAGCACATTTTTTTTCCCTAAAAAATGGTAACAGAAAGCAGAAAAGCCTATTCTACAGGTTTTTAGGATCTGACAAATGAGTGGAAAACAGCTGTGATAAAATTACCAATTATGTCTGAGACCGTAGCTCAAAAAGTCCATAAACATCTACTAGCTATAGCTTAAGAAAGTATATCAGGTAAGAAGATTTGCTCCTGTACTGACCTTAAAACTGCTGGGCATTGAGGTAAAATCAACTAAACAGACTGTTGGTGTGCCCCAAATGGCACTACTTATATACTGAGTATTACATATTGAGTATTACATATTGAAGTAGCATCAGCAGAATTTCAGAATGGACATTATGAAAAGGTCTTTCACTGAGAGGGTGGTTGATCCCTGGAACAAAATCCCCAGGAAGATGATCAGGGCCACAAGCTTGTCAGATTTGAAGTTGTGTCTAGACAAAATCACATGGCTTAGTTTTAGATACTTCTGCAATGAGCAGCAAGAAATTTGACTTGGGATTATGAAAATACTGTTCAACTAAAGCTGCACAACTTCAGATAGACAGAATGTAACTATGTCCTCTTACAACTGAAACATAATACTAGAAAAAACTAACCAAAAAGACATGTCCTAACCACCCTCCCTCCCCATTTACATAAATGGGGTCTATCTAAATCGTAATCTCACTCACACAAGCAGATTGCAAAGCACTATTGTAAGAAGAAAATTACTGTGGTATGCCTTGCCTACTTTGAATGTGTTTCAGTGCATAGTCATTGGAAAGAGAAGGGACAACAGCTCCTTTGCAAAGAATAAACTGACTGCAATGACTTTAGTCGGTACTAACATTACAACCCCCAGAAGAGAAATCTGCAGAAAAGATGTATCCCTGACATCAGATAGGGAACAATTCCTTCTGAGTGTGTGACCCATCAAGTCCTTTACAGAAATGAGCTAGAAGAGGCTGACAAGGTAAATTAAAGGCCCAAAGGGGATGTTATTGCTGACTTTCTCATTAATAAATCTTCTCACAGTGTTTAAGGTATAGGCTTAACATTTTTCCATGTGGGTGGTCTTTGGCAGTGGCAGTTTGGTGAGATAACAGGTTCACAAATAGAAAACAAAAAATCTTTTTAGCACATGATGTTGCAGTTAGGACATGTCCCCTCTACCCAGCCACTGTAGACAATGGACAAAGATTTCTGTAAAAGAATCACCATGGTTCTTCTTTATATTTTCTCTCTCTTTTTTATTTTTATTGTTCTTTTCATTTCTCTTGACTTACTCAGACGTGGCATTCTTATCACAGCATCTCTCAATATTAGAGTACAATGAATATTAAATCTGTTTTGAATCTGGATGACTTCCAAAAGAGCAACAAAAAATATTTACCTGTCACTCTTTTGGTTACAAAATTGTGTGCTAACTCTAAGGAACATTTGTAGGCTTTAAAAATGGTGTTTGAAGAAAAGAATTTGTCACTTTCTAGAGTGGTTAGACCAGCATAAATACCCACAGTTATGATATGGTCATGAAACCTTGGATCTCAGAGTAACTACAGTCTTTCCATGAGATTTTTATTAACCCTGAACATTTCATGTTACTTGAGGATCTTCACATCTGTTTCACCAAGGCTGCATATGGCACAAGGCCCCTAAACCCAGCAATCATTTACTATTTCCTGTGGGTATGAATACAGATACTGAGACTTCAATGGTAAAGCCAGCCCTTCAATTAAAGGATATTCTATGCTTAAGCAAAAACGTTCATTTCATTAATCTTTTAATGGGATCACAGGATAAAAGTCCTAAAGATGTGTGGCTAGCAGGTTGGAGGAGGTGATTTTATGGTCCTCTACTCCTCTCTGTTGAGACCTCACCTGAAGTACTGTGTCCAGCACTGGAGTTTCAGGACAAGAAGGACATGAACCTGTTGGAGTGGGTCCAGAAGAGGATGAAACACTTCTCCTATGAAGAAAGGCTGAGAGAGTTTGGGTTTTTTTCATCTCAGAGAAGAGAACACTTTGGGGGAGAACTTATTGCACTCTTTAAGTACATAAAGGGAGCGTATAAGAAAGATGTTAACAAAGTTTTCAGCATGACCTGTTATGACAAGACAAGGGGTAATGGCTTTAAACTAAAAGAGGGTAAATATAATTTAATTATTTTTACAATGAGCATGGTGAAATACTGAAACAGGTTGCTCAGAGAGGTGATAGATGCTTCATCCCTGGAAACATTTAAAGTCATATTGGATGGGGCTCTGAGCAACTTGATCTAGTTAAAGATGTCCCTGATCACTGCAGGAAGGTTGGATTAGATGACCTTTAAAGGTCACTTTCACCTCAAACTATTCTATGATTCTATGATTCTATGAGAATTTGAATTGAAGTGTGCTCAGGAGATCTCTAGTCCAACATGCTTCTCAAAGCTGGATCCGTTCTGAGCTCAGACCAGCATGACTTGGTCACTTGAAAGGGCTTTGTACAATAGGACCCCCATGGACACAGCCTGCATATAGGCTCGGTGGGCAACTGATCCACTACTTGATCATCCTCATGGTGAAGCTTCTCCTTATATCACATCTAAACTGACCTTTGTTTCAATTCATGCCTATCATATCTCATCATGTGTCACTGTGAACAGCTTTGCTACTTCTCCTTGATTACCTCCCTACAGGCGTCAGGAGCTGCTTCTAGGTGCCTCTCAACTCACCTCTTTTCCAGGCTGAACAAGCCCCAGTCACACAGCCTGTCCTCACAGGACAAGTAATCCAGGGACCCAAATTGAACATAGTATTCTAGATACTGATAAGAATATCAGTATTTATGTATATATAAAGCAAAGAATCTGTACTGTATCTTGCACCAAAAAACAGATTTCAAAGTGTTACTTTCATGTTAGAAGCAAAAACAAACAAACCAAAACCAAAACCAAACCCCAGAATCATCATTGAGCTATTGTTATCATCCTCAAGTGACACTACAAAAAAGTTCACTTTATGATTGCAGAGTTAGTAGTTATCATTATAAGACCATGTGATAATTTAGTTATCTTGTGATGAACCCTTTTCTTGGAAGGGCTTATGTGCCTAAAACCCAGCATGCGAGATGAAAATATTTCCTGGGTATGTGAGAGAGGAGACAACTGCGCGTTCTGTACAGCCATGTACATACACAGGGAAATGACATCTCAGCAGACAGTTCATACCTTAATCTGTTTGGGATTGACAAACTGCACATCTATTACACGAATTACACAGTTTACTCCCTACAGCTTGATCCAGTCAGTGCACCAGGGCCTAATGCCTACTGGTGACAGCGACATCACTTCTCAGCACTTTCACTTAAAACCCAACCCACTGGCACATCACTGCTCCCCAGGCAAAATCTTCAGCTGCAGAAACATGTGTTCTGCACACTTGGAGGGTAAATAGCCCTATCTGCCCCTGAGCAGATTAGGTGGGATGGGATTTCATGCTGATGCCCTGCCACTGTTCAGAAAGCACTGCAAGAACTGACAGTGCCAGAAAGAGAAGGCAACCCTGCAGCCCAGGAAGGCACTTAGGAGGAAGAGACCTTGGTTCTAGCTGAGTAACCAGGATCATATATTTCATTCACTGACTTTTGAGTACCAAATGACCCTTTTTTCCCATGCAATCTCCTACACATCAAATCAAGCTCTCACTTGAGGACTACCTCTCTGGCTTCATGGCTTCTGTATTTGTAATTGAAAAATATCACATAATACAGGATAAAAAGTCTCATCTTTTGAGCACTTGAATTGCAGTCTACTGTACAATATATTGGCTCTACCTTTACCTCACCTTTTGCTGTGGTTTAAATGAAGAAGGTGAGCCAGTCCTCTTGAGAAAGATCAATGTATTAGACTTGCAAATGCAGGAAAGTGTTGCATAAGGCAATTATCAAAATCACGCATGCACTTATTGTTCATAAGTGAGTATTTGGGAACTTTTAAGCAGAACTCACTCCGGCAATTCGGAATTCAGAACAAAGTTAAGGCCCAGACACACTAAGAGGACTGTGAAGTAGCCAGATCACAAAGCAAGAATCTAGTTGGAACAGCAATTCAGAAAACTATACCTGAGTTTAAAACACTGTATAAGAAAAAGTAATTCAGGCACATTTCTGGAATCCAAATAGGCTATTTTTGTGTGCTTTTTTTTTCTTACTTAGCTTTAATTATGTGAAACCCTCAAGGACTGTAATAGTCACAAATATTTGCATAGATAAATAATTAAAACTAAAATAAATGTGAGTCAAACTGTCCTTTGGGAAAGCTCAAGCTCCAGAGATGTCACTATTTGTCTATTTTCTCATCAAAATGACTAGACATTTCTAACAAAATCCATCACCCGGTTGCATGATGAATGAATGTTGTGAGGGCTGTACTGTCCTAATGAACAGCAGCACAAATCTGCTTGAAACATTCACATTCTGTCATAATCATAATCTTTTATATATGTAACCAGTTTTGAATTATTAATGACACTCGCTACCATGCTATAACATTGATGTATATTGGTATTCCATTCTGTCCTAAGCACAGAGAAATAGTTTCTAGTTAGCATCATGTCAGTATCTCCAGAAAGAATAAAAAACAACTGTTGGCCCTATTTATAACCTTAGTATGGGTATATCAGTAGGCATAAAAGCAACTTAAGAAACAACCCCCTCATATTAAAAAAGAAGTGTATGATGAGTTTTCAATTGTTGAGCAAATTTGAAACAAATTCAAGCCTTAAAATCCCCTGATTTTTAGATTACCTTGGATACTCTGTTTGCAACCTCTCTGCCTACTGTCAGCCCCTGAACAAAGGTCCGTGCAGCAATGAACGCTCTAGTCACTTGAACCTTCAGCTTCCTGGGTACATCTCCAAACGGCTTCAGCTGGTCTGTGTACTTGCTTACACACTCCAAGTAGTCCTCAGAGAAATGGTATTGGGGGTTTATGAGTTGGAACATCCGCTCCAGCAGCCGAGCCCAGAAATCATTGAGCATTTCCTCCAAATTCACATTGCCTCCTGTGTAATATCGCTTCAGCTCTGTGAAGAGGTCCTGGAAAACCTCTGAGTTCTGCATGTACAGCATCCCATATGTCCGGACAAACATGTCATTTAATGATCTTTCCGCGTTCTCCAGAAGCTCTCGGAAAAATTCTGCAGGGAAAACAAGCGAGTGTTAATGGATACATTAGTAAGGTACACTCTTATGTTACCATTAGTCAAGTTTGTTGTTGTTGCCACAGCACTTTACTAGTGAAATTTGTTTATTTGGATAGGAAATAGTTTTATTAGAGGTAAAGAAAAATAGAGTATAACCTGAATTCCCAATACAACCAAGGAGAGAGATGCAGAACCTCTAGTGCTGAACATGAAAAACTCTCTTAAAATAACTTCAGTGAGGGTAGTTTCACTTCTTCCTTGTGTATTATTTGGAGATAAGAACCTCTGTTCCTTGCAATATCTGCAGACAGTACACTAAATCTTCTAAGCTAAAAGCAAAGTCATTAATGTGATGACTTAACTGAAAATCTAATGATTTAAAAATAGCTAGATAATTATAAGCCCCATATTGCTGAAATGCTTGCAATATAGAAGAACAGCATGGAAATAAATCTGAAAACTTATTTGCAAGTGTTCTTAAATAGAACTTGAAAGAGAATGAAGTGGAAATGAGCAGAATCTGTCTTCAAAATATTATGTGCCTAGGTAACGCTAAGAAAATGTTAGGGTTTTCAATAATTTGCTACTCTACTGAAGCACAGTACTAGAGCCCTCTACAAGTTATGTCACTTGCAACTTACTAATTCCAGTCTGTGCTAGCTGTTGGTTTTGGAAGAGCAGACATTATTTTTTTGAAAGGTTTTCAGTCTTCACTGGTTCTGTGCATTTTATCTCTTCAGACCCAAACCATTAAGTATGTCTAAATTTTGGCTTGTGAAATTTATTCTTAGTGGAAACTGAGCCTATGGGATATGGAGGAAATATGTAATCCCCTCTTCTGTTAAGGTCCTTTAACTGCCATACAATGCTTAGGTTTTCCCAAGAAATTCACTAAGCATGTACAGTAGTTCTTTAAACACATCTGACAAAAGTAAACATAGCTTCTCCTGTCTTCCCGCAGGCTCCACTTGTCAATCTTCTTAAACCTCCTTTGGAAAAGAACTGAATGACTGCTGTGGCCTGTAAATAGGGCATTGCAGACAGAAAGGCAGAGATGGCAACACCTCTGGCAAAACATGTCTGTTTGCTGTGATTAATTGATTCACACTGATGCAGGAGTCGTCACACAGCCAATTCTGGGATACCAGATCCTAAATATGTGGTCATTGCTCACAGACAATCCTGCATGTGGCAATTTCAGGGACGTGTTGACTTATAATCTTGGCTAGTGCTACAATGTGAAAGCTTTTTTAACACAGGGATTCACTGTGACTACAGTGACATAAAATTGCAAAATCAATGCAATGCTAAAGTCAAGATAGAAATTAACAAAATGTAAGGAAAAAATCGACACTAAGTCTGGGGATTTACAACCGTGATCAGCAGAAAGCAGAATTCATTGAATGCTGAGGTGTAATCTACAAAGACTTACTAAGAAAAGAGCCTTTTTGGTAGAAATTTTGTAGAGTTACAGTCTTTGATTTTCCAGATAACTACAAAGAAGTTATGAAAATGTATACACAGAAAATTGTGAACACATATGATACATCAAAGCATTTATTAAAGGGAAAATATATTCTAATAAATATATCAATGTCTAAACTGTGCTTTTCTGAAATACTTTATGTAGGAAAAAAGAAAAAAAGAAAAAAACCCAACAAACTCACAAACCCCACAAGCAAAAAGAAAGAAGAAAAAACTCACTCTTGTTATTATTTGTTGTTATATGGAATAATTTGGATTTCTCAACACACAGTCATCTTTGTTGTTTTTCTAAAGTATCCACTAATTCTGACAAAGCTGTTTAAGACAAAAGTAAAACAAAGCTGGTGTTCACTATTAACCCTGACCTGGTGGTATCCTTGATATCTGAATCATCCTGATTGCTGTTTTATATATTCAGCATCTATTCTTCCAAAAACTAACTCTTACTGCCTGTACTGCTGAATACATTTAGCTCTGTAGTCAAAATGACACCAGAGTACTTGGGGCTCAAATTAAAAAGTGTTTTAAGGCTGAAGTCAGGCTTTCAGACCAGTGCAATTGAATGACAACTGGGAAAGGCAATGATGAAATCAGTGAATCCAGGCCCTTCAACTTCTCTCCTGTAAGGATCTGAGTGCTGGGAGGTTGCTGGAAATGATTCACATGCTGGCTTCTCCCAATCCATAGCTATACTGGGAATCTCACTATTTATCTTAAAAGATCATGCCATTGCAGAAGTCAGTCACAGCAAAGCACAAACGAGTTTGCTTGTCATCTCCTCTTGTCAGAGATTGTTAGCCTCCTGGTCCCCAAGCTGGTGCAGTCTGGGTTTGATGGATGGACCATTCAGTGGATAAAGAACTATCTTGATGGACACACCCAAAGAGTGGCTATCAATGGCTCCATGTCCAAGTGGAGGCCAGTGACAAGTGGAGTCCCTCAGGGATCAGTCCTGGGACCAGTCTTGTTCAACATCTTTATTGGTGCCATGGACAGTGGCATTGAGTGCACCCTCAGCAAGTTTGCTGATAACACCAAGCTGTGTGGTGCAGCAGACACGCTGGAGGGAAGAGATGGCATCCAGAGGGACCTTGACAGGCTGGAGAGGTGGGCACAAGCCAACCTCATGAGGTTCAACAAGACCAAATGCAAGGTCCTACATTTGGGTCAGGGCAATCCCAAGCACAAATACAGGCTGGGCAGTGACTGGCTTGAGAACAGCCCTTAAGAAAGGGACTTGGGGGTGCTGGTGGACGAGAAGCTCAACATGAGCCACCAGTGTGCACTTGCAGCCCAGATCACATCCTGGGCTGCATCAAGAGAAGCATATCCAGCAGGTCAAGGGAGGTGATTCTCCCCCTCTACTCCTCTCTGGTGAGACCCCACCTGGAGTACTGCATCCAGTTCTGGAGCCCCTATTACAAGAAGGATCTGGAGGTGCTGGAACGTATCCAGAGAAGGGCCACCAGGATGATCAGAAGGCTGGAGCACCTCTCCTATTAGGACAGACTGAAAGAGTTGGGGCTGTTCAGTCTGGAGAAGAGACAGCTCTGAGAAGACCTTATTGTGGCCTTCCAGTATCTTAAGGGGGCCTACAAGAAAGCTGGGGAGGGACTTTTTAGGATATCAGGTAGTGATAGCACTAGGGACAATGGAGCAAAACTAGAAGTGGGTAGATTCAGACTGGATTTTAGGAAGAAGTTTTACACCATGAGGGTGGTGAGACACTGGAACAGTTTGCCCAGGGAGGTGGTAGAAGCCCCATCCCTGGAGGTTTTTAAGGCCAGGCTGGATGAGGCTCTGAGCAACCTGATCTAATGTGAGGTGTCCCTGCCCATGGCAGGGGGGTTGGAACTAGATGATCCTTGAGGTCCCTTCCGACCCTAACAATTCTATGATTCTATGATTCTATGATTTCTTTGTGTGTGGTGGGGAACTGTTTCACAATCTCACAGGCAATTTGTTTGAAGCCAGCCAAACTTTTCATATTTATCTTGTGCTTGGACAGCACCTAGCACAATGTGATGGATGCTGATCACAATCTTTATTTATAATGTGTTATAAACATTAACTCCACAAACTTAAATTTCATGCTGGCCCAAACATAACATTATACATATGCCCTCTGTGTAGGAAAGCTAATGTCTCCTAAACAGAAGTATATTTATTTGATTTTCAGCCTGCTCATAGATCTCTAGTCTTTGAGAGCTGTTGCTTAAAGTTATTATGCCATTAAAAAGTTAAACGGTTTGTCTTGTGAAGGCTTTGATACAAAAGACATTTTGTTTAAGAGAGTTATCTGCATCAGTAACCCTCTGCAGGGTCAGGATAATAAAGCAGCAACAACTACAAAATTGGATACTTTTCCAGTTCCGGAGAGAGAGACATCTCCCCTGTTGTACTAATTAGAAAAAATGCTCTATCAACTCCCGTACAGCAAAATGAATGCTACTGTTAAGGATCACTTGCTTTTCCAATCCACACATCTTCCATATGTCAAGAATGTAGTCTTCTCTGCAATGCTTAGGTACAGAAACCGTGTCCTGGCATTACTGGACACTTGTCCAATTATATCAGGAGAAACTGCACTTGTTTCTGCAAAGGCTGATTTTTTTCCATGGTCATCACAGCAATTTAAAGATTTTATGTTCATTGCAAAGATGATATTTCATCAACTTGCAGGTAGCTTTTGAAAAATAATGTAATATTTCAGCCCAAAGTAAAAGAATGAAGATGAGACAGACATTAGTCATGTTGCTTAATGTGCTTCTGGAAGGCACTCAAGTACTAGGGTGGGACAGGAGAATCTATATAAGACAGAGCTCTGCAGTGTTTTAAAATACGTGTTGTAAATTTTTTTTCTGCCAAAATAGGCTGCCATGAGGAGTGTTAATGATGGAAATAATTTTTCCTAATTTTAAGTGGTGATTCATTGATTTGTCAGAGTATGTCCTGGGTTTATCTTATGCTGCAGGCATATTTTTATACAGCTTTCATTTATTAGACAGAAGCTCTCAGGAAACTTGTTCAGTTCTGCTTGTGAGGTCGTTAGAAAGGGTAAGATCTAAGGCACAGTGAACTGCTGAAAAGATGGGGAGAAGACTGCTGTTTCAAAGCATTACAAGCTCTATAGAGGCTTAAATGGTGGATTTCTGTTTAATGGATAACACTTAAGCTAGTTTTCATGTTTAAACATTATTTGTAAATTTAGGATGTAAAATGGATAATAACAGTCTGTACAAATGAAGTCCTAATGGTTTTACAATGTTTTGTCTATGATAAGAAAACTCAGTAACAAAGTGAAACAATGCATTGCTAGAGTCTCTTACTGGTATGAATGGTAGGTACTGCTCTCATTTAAAAGATAGGTTAGCTCTCTTGTTAGCTCTCATGCTACCTTGTCAACTGAAAGCTAACTTTCTCACTCTGTTTTAACATAGGTAATCCAGTATCATAATGGAATTCAACCTGGAACCTAGCCTAATTCCAAAGTGATTGTTAGTTGTCATCACAAGTCGGTGGATCAAGACTGGGCATAACATTGCAGCATGACATGATGTAATAGATGCCTTCAGCAAAATATAATCACAACCATCTAGGGACAATTATCAGATAAACAAAGTTGTGTTATGTTGGAGCTAATGTTCTATGATCATTCCCAGTCTAATAAATTCCCTTGCATTTCTTTTTCCACCTGTAATTTAAGCAAAACCATCATCTGCATGCAGGACAAGATGTGAAGCTAGATCATCCAACACAAAAAGATACATACAAGCTTTAAGATCAAAAAGACCAAAATTAAATTTCATCTAATTACTAACTATTGTGCCCAGCTTTTTTTTTTTTTAGCAAAACTTGAGATCTGAATACTGTACTATGGTACATATGTTACATTGGACATGCAATTGCACAGCTGCACAGAGTTTTTCAGAGGGTTTGGACCGGGATGTATGTCTGAGTTTACATTAGCCTTTATGGAAAACATTGTTGAGGCTGGCAAAGTGATTTTCTCCATTTAACACCGCCCAAAATATACAGACAGTTCCTCATTATAGCCTTGTTCTCCCGCCTGTGGGCACTGAGTTTCAAAGAGCTCTGAGGATTTGGACACAGAAAATCTAGTGATCTACCATTTACTGTTAAGATATGCATGCATCTACACCCTATCTGGACTTCAGGTACTTCTTCTCATGTCTCTGAACTTCCCATTCCTGATAAGGCAATTCATGTAAGATGGCTACTTCTTTGGACAGAAAGGTTCTTCAGAGATTCTTTAGATATAGATACTTACATTTATGACTCAATGGTAGATTCTATTTTTTTTTCACTGCCCTATTTCTGTCCTCCTTTCTTTGTTCATGAACTTATTCTTGCAAAGGCTTTGTCATTCTTGCAAAAGATTTTTTGTCATTCCTGCAAAAGATTTTTCTTTTTTTTTAATTTTTTAAAAATTTGTTATTAAAGATATTCCCCAATGGTATCAATTAGTGAAAGTTGCCATTCATCTCAAGAAAATTCAAGTGAAATTAACCTCTGTGGTTTCTACGCTTTTTCAGTTGGTTTTATTTCCAGGTTTCCAGAGACTTCTAACAATAATTAAACCTACAAACCAGAAAGAACTCAATTTAACTTCCTGATTGAGAAAAAAAATGCTGTAAGGAGAATACTTACAGCAGATAATTTTTTCCCTATATTTTTGACATTATATTTGTATTTATATTCAAGAGTGAACAAATTATATGCATAAGGCTACCAGTGCATTGGTATTACATTTTAGTGAGCCTGTATAACTAATTTTAAAATTCCTTTATAGCTTTGACCTTTAGAAGCACTCAACAGTCATGTCTGGGAAACAAATTTCAGCTTCCATTAGGAGCAACAAAAGCTGCAGTGCAATGAGGTCTGTTGAAAATTGCTCTCCCTTTTAAAACTCATTTTTAATATATACAAATTGCATTTAGAGTTAAAAAATAAAGTCAGATAATTAAATGTGCCCTATAATTATGAATTTCAGAATAACTGACTTACACCCTTTGCATATGTCTTGGGTAAAATCACCTACTGGTGAAAAGATTTAGCTGTTAATGGATATTGATACCTTTCTAGAACGTCCTATATCTGTAAATATCATGACATTATGAAATCTTTTGGATGCTACTGAATGTTTTAGAAGCTTGTTCAGCCTCAAAGGTTGTGAGTAAAGGTGATGGTCTCTTTTCCCTCTTTAATCCCTCCATTTCTCAGACTTGCAAGACCTGACAATAGAAGATAATCTTGCAATACTGCAATCTTCTTCCCTGCCTCCTGTCCAGAGTCCATGACTTCTCCCCATCAGGCTGTTGCAAAGAAGGTAGGAGACCCAGGGGAAAAGATCACTGAGGTTCCACCCTTAATCACTTCCCACTGTGGAGCATGGAAACAATGGAAACAGCACTGTCCTGCACTAAATTGACGAACATGAGGTTGGGAAGAAACACAAACATATATAATGGGCTGGGTTAGACAGGTTGAACGAGGTGCAAGCAAATGGGAAAAAAAAGGCTGATATTTATACATCAAATGCATTATCACAATAAGAATCTAATAGGACATTATTTAATGCCAATGTACAAAGAAGTTATTGTGCAAATGAACGTTAGTATAGAATCACAGAATCATAGAATTAGTCAAGGTTGGAAGGGACCACAAGGATCATCTAGTTCCAACCCCCCCCCCTGCCATGGGCAGGGACACCTCACATTAGATCAGGCTGGCCAGAGCCTCATCCAGCCTGGCCATAAACACCTCCAGGGATGGGGCCCCAACCACCTCCCTGGACAACCCATTCCAGGGTCTCACCACTCTGGAGTTAAAGAATCTGTCATCTACTCAGAACTGATTACGTCCATTGATAAAGGTCTTTAAGACTATTCTGCAACACTGAAATCAATGAGAACATTATCAGCAACTTCAGAGAATGCAGGTGCAACCTTTAAATGCCAAACTTACTGTTTCTTCACTGCAAAAGTTCATTTAGTGACACTTGAGAAGACTTGATTCTGCCACTGATTCTACATAGACAATACTGTGACTAGGTGAGACACATCACTTTCACTTAAAAAGTATTAAATTAGATATTAGCACATGCTTTTAAAACTCTTTACTGCCCTCTAAAATCTCAATTCATGTTCTGTTACATCTGATACTTTACATTGATCATGTATACCTGATTATAAATACGAAATCTGAAATTCCTAAGATCCCTTTAAGGAATTAATTGAACTTAGAGTAATAGCTAAAAGAGAAAATGCTAGAAATATAAACAAAGCCATGAGATAGCTTTACATAAAATTTATATATACACCAATAACCAATATACAGCTGATCTAGTTGGAGGTGTCCCTGCCCATGGCAAGGGAGTTGGAACTAGATGATCCTTGAGGTCCCTTCCAATCCTAACAAATCTGTGATTCTATGAATAACTGTCCCTGAAGGTTCTACTTTCACTATCAAGATGAAAATATCCAAGTGAAGTACTCAGAAAATGTAAGCAAAATGTTACATGGCATCAGAAGGCGACATTGTGGAATATTTATGACTGGGCATTTAAACACTTATGGTAGAAGTACTGTCATGAATATCCATGACCAAAGAGAGACATGTAACATTTCATGGATAGCTGTGAATTTCAGAATGCTAAATTTTACATCATATGTTCATAAAAATGCATAACACCTCATGAAACATTCATGAGTTACCACAGTTTCTTCTGAAAAACATTTAAAGCTTTCATGAAAATTACATTAACAATATATAAACTATGGGACTCGGTACAACAATTGTTTTAAAATATAGAGACTCTTGTTTTCCCTGTGCACCACTAGAGGCTATTAAATATCCAGTTCGATAGTTAAGGAGATTTACCATCTAACAGTTTGTATGAAAATTCTTTGCCATGCCTATAATCTACAACCATTTTTAAAACATATTAAGTTTGTTGACTTTTAATACAGGGAAGTGTAAGGCAGACCCAAAAAAAAAAAAAAAAGAAAAAAAAAGAAAAAGTAGGGGAAATTAACAACAGATTGCCTTGCTATAAGCCATGTAAAACTGATTTAAGACAGAACACTTTATATATTCTCTCTGACGACTGAAAAAGCAGGTCTCAAAACAGAGGCAGTAGTTGGCATGACTAGACTCAGTTCTGTGGTGTTTAGAGGTCAGCTGTTGTGCTGGGAAGCCACGTGGCACTGAAGTCATTACATGCCTTCAAGTCTGTTCTCAGATTAGACAGGTTGAATTGTCTAAGGGCAGGAGTCATTCATCTGCAAGGAAGCTCTGGCTGGCCAGAGAAAAACACTGAAATCTTCACTGGTGTTTATTTATTATGTGGTGATTAACCACAACCTGACAGCAGCAACACTTTGGAACTGGGCTTTGGAGGCAAAACACTCAACCTAGATCTATGGGACTGAGAAGAGCTTCTTCACCTCTTTTAAAATACCATTCTTTTTTTGTTTCTTCCTCTCATTTTAAATACCGCGCAGAGCTGTTACTGAAGAGTTTGAAAACCGATTCTTGAGCCCTATTCAGCTTCATAAAGTTGGTGTTTACTGAAGCATGTACTGGATCACATTAATTCAACAAATTACCCAGCAGGGAGTGCAATTCCTGAATCCAAGTGTGAAAAGGTGGGTATGAAATAGATCAGACTGAGTGCATCATGATAGGTTTAAAATTAGAAGCTCAAATATTCCCACATTTGTATTTATTTAATGTAACTGCAAATTTATGGCTGTAAACCCATTGCAGTTTTCCTTTCCATCTCATTTCACTTTTCTCTCTCTTTGAAACAAGCTCATTTCAGAATTTTAAAGAATCAATGTATTATATAAAAAAACCCTGTAAGATATGAGACCCTAGACAGTAACTACTTCAATAACTGCAAAGACTTCTATTTGACCTTACTGACAGAAGCCTACTGTAAGAGTAGTTTGAAGTTGGACTTTTATATTCATAAAGTCAATATTGTATATAAATCTGAAGTTTAAGGAGTAATGAAGTCATGTTGATGGTTTTTGTAGACTCCCCTGAATACAGCTAATAACTTCTGTTATGGTTTAATACCACTAACAAAAAACAATAAAAATATCTCCAAGATAGTTTGCTCATTTTTGAGTCTATCCAATTTACTGACATCCCTACTCAAAGGAACCCTATGCACCATTAAGGCTAAACATTAAATCCAAACGGGTTTTCCAGTTGTTTCTTGATTATTTGGACACTGCACATAGTACTATTTGTTACTACCACTGTTAACAGTGATATCAGACTAAGTTAACTGAAATGTCAGAAAGTCATCTTAATTATTCTCAGACTGTTAAACGGATTAGTTTTGGTTTTTCCTAAGGTAATAGTAGGAAAGTTAAGGAGCAACAACGGTCCTAGAGTTTGGATTTGGACAATCAGTGACTTAAAACAAGGCAATCTAAAATATTATAGATTAAGGATAAGGTTAAGGATTAAGGTTAAGGATAATATAATTGGCTTCAAAGAATCTACAAATGAAGGGAAAAAAAATCTATTACTTTTGAAGAACAGTCTTTCACATCCTGGATCTGCATTCATGTGCTGATTGAAAGATCTTGGGTGCCCTATGGATATGTGTGAAGTCAATAAAATTTCCTACCTGGATGTTTCAAAGATCAGGGATTACAACCCAGACTTTGTATTTGAATAGTTTTGAAGCCAACACAAATCTTCTTCTGCAGACATCAGTTCACTGAATCTGTGTGATTGATTTTTATCTGATGTACCTTTCCAACAGAACCCCTTTTTTGTCTTGTAGGAGCGTGTCTACTGGAAAAATTTTCCAGTCAGAAGAAAATAGAATACAATGAATTGCAGAAAATGTCTTTGGAAGATTGGTATATATTTAGAGTTACATTAGATTTCACAGAATAATCTAATTTTTCTTTGATAGAACTATGCAAGGGTAGCCTTAAAACTGCTAAGACAAGTTGGTCTTAGGTTAACATTTGGACTCGATCACAGAAGTCTTTTCCAACCAAAACAATTGTATGATTCTATGATTTGGACAGTTGTTCCCATTCAGTAGCTATTGTATTGCATGTGATGTTTCTCCATCTAAATGAACATGTCATGCAGCGATACCATAGCTTCTATGACGGTCTGCTGATTAGTTGCTGAATCTATTGGAAATATTGGCAAGAATATGTGAATTAACTCACAAGCTGTTGACTTTCTAAGCAAATAAATAATAATTTTGTCTTCTTCCTGTGATCCTTCCTATGTCACCTTTGTATGAGGTGAAATGAGGTGGTGTGGCTCAGAAGGAGGTAAGAGATCTAGCACCTATTACTGGATTTTTGCATGGGTTGTTTGTCTGTGGGGGGCTTTTTGCCAGATGTCATTTGACTTTCAGACTTTCAGCCATTTCCTTATTCTTTCATCTTCTCTGCAATCTTAAGACTCATTGATCTGCCCTCCCTGCTATAAAATATTTATCCCATTCTCCCAGATTGATTTAATTCCTTGCATTACATGGTTTTTATCTGACAGCTTGATGGGAAAATGTAGGCATAGGCCATGTTTTCTTCATTGGTGTCCAATGCTTCCTCCTGAGCCTAGCAGAGTAGGGGTTCTTTTGGTAGAAAAGTCTTTTCATTCAGTGCCTAGAATCAGTGCTAGACACTATTTGTTAGCGTAATATTTTGGTATCTCTCCAGCCTTGTTTTTGTTTTCTTGCACTATAATAATGCAGAAGCACTAAAACATGGGAGGATAAACGAGGGTAAGTACAGGTGAAATAGGAAAACAAAAGCTAGAAAGGACAAAAACAGTCAGAGAAAAGATAGAAAAAACAGAAATGGAAACTGAAAGAGAGACAGTGATAAAAAGACTGCTAAACTTCAGCTTTTCAGAGGTTCCTCAGACACAGTCTATCAATACTGCTATAACCATCTCATGTGAAAACATGGGCATAATAAGAGTTTCCAAGGCTACATCTTGTCAAGTGCAGGAGGACCTACAGTGCAGGCTAGACATTGCATTGATCCAGTACTGACCAAGAAGTGAAGACTTGTTCCAGCTCTGCTTTTATGTTCTGCATAGGGAGAGCAAGAAGGCTTTGGATCTGAAATCTGGCTTGGGTTCTAAAATGCGGGCTCCACTTCCCACCTTTGCAGGAGCTTGCCTCTTCACATCAAACACTGGATCAGTGTTTATTTTTATTTAACACACACACATACACACACATACAGAGAAGTAAATATATTATTGCTTGATGAGGTGACTCTAGGGATGCCTCTACTGCATTTTCTGAAAGACTAATTCTTTTAGCAGTCTAGAGGAATAAGGAAGTAAAATGAATATTTATTGTAAACATATTTATTCCTTAACTTCTTTATTTATGTTTTCCAAATGCATATATACTTAAGCCATTTGGGAGAAATATTCATACAAATGACATAATAAGGGATAAATACATTAATACAGCTAGAAAAGGACAGAAGAGAGAATACACCTTCTGTTTTTCGACTGAGACAATATATTTCTTTGACTGAGGACTTAACTAATAATAAGAAGACTTTCAAATGCACACTAAAACAGTGATAACTTCTGAAAAATAGAAACATTAGGTATGTTGCATATTAGGTGACACTAATTAGACTGCTCCTTTTCCATAATGAGAACTTCCTAAGTACATTATAACATGTTAGCCTAGATGGCCTTTAAGTGCTTCCACATTCACAAACCATATAATTAGAAATGTATTTCCGAAAGATGGCTTTTATATTAGTCTTCAGCATTCAATGATAATGCTTATTCAATCTATTATCTAGAAAATATTCTCCACTTTCACTGAAGAAGCATTATTTTATTAGTCACATATTCCTCTCTCATAAAGACCAATTTTTCACTTTGACTAGCCATAATTTGTATATGTATAATACATTTTTATTGAAATTTTTACACTGAATGTAAGAATAATTGCATTAGGTGCCACACAGCCTACCTAATATGTATTTAGCCACTGAATAATTTAATTAGTGTTATACACCCATGTATAGTTTATACTGTTTGTTCCTTAGTACCCTAAAAATTAGTTAAATAGCTGAAAAATGTAATTATAGAGGTCACTGAATTTTTTTTTTTTTTTTGGTTGATTACACAGAAAGAGTAGCTTTTGTCTCTGGAATCAAAAGCTGTACAGAAATAATTCATAACGCCATGAATACTCTGGATTTTGTTGTTACTACCCATTTTTGCTTTAAAATTGGTCTCTTCTAAACATTCTTATTAATTCTGAATAATTATCATAGTTTGTGCATTGTATAATCTGATTTTGTCAAAAGTAATGATTTCTTAAAGTGTGAGCATCAGTAGAATCTACTACAAATTGAGGTTTTCTTGGTGTATTCTTATTTTTTTAAATAAGTTTTTTTTATTGTTTTCATTTTGTGACTACACTGTGGGTACTATGTGAGAACTAAACAGTTTTATGCTTTGCATACAACCATCTCTACTGTTTTAACATATCTCTGCCTCTGGACTCATACCTACATTCTATTTCTATTTCTTTTTCCTTTGCGTTGTTTTGAAGTTTGATAGCAAATGAAAAATTCAGTCTCATGCTATTTTGCTGCTGGCTGATACATTGGCATCAGGTCTGAAGGCTCTCTTGTTATCCTTCAAAGCCACATGTGAGATCATAAATACGTGGTGTGCCCTGGGTGGATAGAAAACCCAGAGGCACAAATCCAGACTCACCAGGAAGAACTAAAGAATTAGAAAAATATACACATTTTAATCTTTTGGGCAATTCTATATTCTTGAAGCAACGCATAGAGCTATAGCTGACACTACCACTGAAGGGTAAAGAATTTAACCATACTTCTGTTTTTAAAACAGAAAGTAGAATCACTATTGTTATTAACATAATCATATGTGCCATTCAGAGCATACTATGAAATTTAGAAAATTAAGGCAAACAAGGATGTGGAAAAAGTGATGTCTGCTCACTAAAGCTTTTTAGAAAACATCAGGTAAGATTAAAAAAGTTGCAACACTTGAGAAATTATTTTTACTTGAGGTAGGAGAGGGAGAACTTCTGAATTAATGAAAACAGACCATCATTGTTTAACATCACAGAATCTGCATTCTTCACTTCTGCCTATGCATATATTAGGTGAAAATTAGCCTGGATTTTTTCTTTTATTATTTGCTCATTTATTCCTTCAGCTTTAGGGTTTTTTTCTTCATAGATATAGGAGTTATTAGCATTTCAGCCTAGTAGGCGGTGGCCATTTGGTTCTGCTAATCTGCAAAGTGAAATAAAAGGGTGGCAACAAAGTAACATTGATTTGCTTGGATTATTACTAAAAGGTTTAAGTCTTTGCTGACATTCTACTCCTTTGATTTCTGCTATCCTGACCTGGAATGTATGTGGTCTATACTGCAAACCTGTTTCCCTGAGTGTCTGTTTACCCAGTCTTTCTTTGAACTGCTGATGGTAATGAATCTCTCTCCTCCAGCCCCAACTGCTGCATTCAGTTATCATCAAGTACAGGCATCAACTAGAGCTCTAATCTTGCTCTGATGGATGGAATACTAACCTTTCACAAGATTAGAGACACAAGGTGCTCTACAGATAATAAAATTCAAATAGGTTTATTTCAAAGGGCAACTCAATCTCGATTTTGTTCAAGGGTCACTTGACAGATCATTTGCCAATGTAGTTTTTTTGTCCTTCTGCGTCTGGCTTCTGTGCAGTGCTCCAAGTGTTTCAAATTAAGTGGGCCCCAACAGGCAGAGTTCGGCAAGGGTCTAGCTTCAGCAAAAATAGCAAGGTGTTCATTCAGTATGGAGCTGGCAACTCTGCTAAAAGTGCATCTTAGATGGGTGGTGGGCAAGTTTTTCTTAGCATTTTTCAGGAAGGCATAGAAATGACAACAACAATAAGCATCTTGAGTGCTTTGAACTTTAAACTCCCGTTTGATCATGGAGCAAAAATTGTGCTAGCATCATGACAGCCAGCTGTGCATCATAGGCAGTAGCTGTACATTAAGAGATTTGTAACTCACAGGCAACCGTTTTTAATCTGCTTGTCAAGCACAACTATGCAAAAGCGTTTACAAGTCAAATATTTAAGTCAGGTATCTACAGGAATGAAAATAAGGCTCTAACAGGTGCTAAAAGACGATTTTTCTAGATGACAGTTTTAATGTTCAATGAATGTTACATACATCAGTTAGGATCCTATGCAGATTACATAGGTAAAATCTCCTGCAACCTCTGTCAATGCAGCTTGCACCTATTAAAAAAAAATCAAATCAAATCAAATAAAAATATCAATTGACCCATCCCTCTGGTTTAATAAAGCAAACTTAAATTATTATAACTGGTCTGCTTAGAGAAGAAATATTATTGAAGCCAGTGAGTATAATGTTTGGCCTTCATTTAGGAGAAGGATAAAAGGATAAAAATATTTAAAAGCACCGCATAAACCAGACAGCTAAGGCTGCAGGTGTATCAGTTGCATGCAAATGACAGCACTTCCATGACTTAGCCAGGAGGCTGGGGGCTGGGGTTCGTGGATGCTAGCAGCTGGACTCCTCTTCAGGAGGGGGAGGGAGAAAGTGGCTGAAAAGCAAATGAAGCGCTTCAGAAGTGCACATAAAAGAAGCCAGGAAAGCTCAGAGAAAGTTAGAGGGATGTTGTATGCTCAAATCCAGGACAGTACTGAAAAAGACTATGCTCTAGAAATTAGAAAATATATAATAATTGATTTGAAATAGCAAAACCTGTCTCTCTTCTAAAGAACTTGCTTCTTGCATATTTATTTATAGGTGCGAGAGTTTAGAATAACAAACCGTTCAGAGGCAAGATTGTATTCTTTTAGCTTCCCAAAATGAGGACAACTACATCACATTTAAAATTCAGTGGTTGATGAATTCGCATGATAACTAAGTAGGACAGATTTGATGGAATATGCATCTAAAATGTGTATTGGACTAAGCATGAAATCTGGAAACTGGAAAATAAAGATTTTTTTTTTTTTTTTTACTGCTTTTAAGGCTTTAGAACTACATGAAAAATGTATTCTCATTTTGAATGTTTTCACTGTGACAGCTCACAAACTACTCTATTCCTAGAATTGCAATCATATCTCTGGAGTACATTTACATTGTTTAAATTTCATAATTGAGTGAGTTCTTAATATTTCAAAAGCTGTTTCTGTTTTAATAAAATTTTAATGTACACAGTTCACTTGTCATTATTGTCCTTTATAATAAAAAGCTCTTGCAACTAATTTTATGGTACCTGTTTTTAAAAATGCCAAGAAATAACTCACTGCACATGAATCTTGCAATCCATTCAGGAACTTGTGCACTTACAGTTTTGTTTCTTTGGTCTCAGTACTAATCATTGGACACTAATTTTCTGTAAAAATATATGCAAAAGTAATCTTAAGTGGGAGGATGTCCATATCTGAGTAGTTAAGCCTTTTTGTTATAGAATGTGAATTTTTCAAATAATCATCTGTCTTTGCCACTGCTAACTCTGTCAACCTATGTGCAATTTTCTAGCCATGACAGCTGCAAAAAGAGCTACGAAATTGCTACAGGATCATGCAGGTTAGAAAACAGAGAATTAAGGTCTATGTTACCTAAACTGTTCACATAAAAGGAGACTACATCAAATCATGACCTCTCAGGATGATCAAAGTTCCCAGTCAGGTGCCATGGAGAAGGGTATGACAATTAAGAATCCAGACTACAGGCAGATGCTCTAACTATACGAGAGTCAAAGGCTGGGGTGAAGGAAGGAAAGATAAGGAAGCAGTCCCTGTGATCAGTCTTCCAGACTCACCACTGACTTATCTCAAACATTCAACTATGCAAACTGTATTGGTATGTTTCATCCCAATAGTATGTCTTCATAGACTTTTCTACAGGGCTTGAAATCTTCCCTCAATATACACAGGTGAGATACAGCTGAAGATACATGAAGCAAAACAGGCAAATGTAACCATGGAAAAAAAATTATCTCCAGAACAGACTGTGCACTAAAACTTAGAAGAGTTTAGCTTCTAGAAAAGCACTGCTTCACATAAACCAGGTACCTCTTCTACCAAACTACACAAGTAAAGAAACAGCATATTATTGCAAATCAATGTACCAATAATAGTCTGGTAGGCTTTCAAGAAATATCATTGAAATAAAAGAATTACTGAGGAGTTTACCACATGGTTTAAATTCAGGACTAGATATCAGGAATCACGAAATCTAACATCAGACCTAAACGTAACTGCTGAGCTGAGCACACAGTAATCTTTCTTATAAAGCCCGATCTGCAAGCACACCCGAAGAAAAGTCAGAGTAGCTAATTTGATTTAAATGCAGCTGCCCTCATCACACACAGAAACAACCACAACACCCAGACTAAGCTCTTTTCCAAAGAACAGCACTTGGCCTAAAACACAACATTATGTTCTTCATTGTTAACTTCGAATTTTCTTGCTTTAGTGGGATTAAGTCAGACCCTTAACATTATGTTAATGTAGCTTTTTGTGGTTTAATTACAAGGTTTCCTCTAGAGTGTAACATAATAACAATTAATCAACTAGTTCTCAACTTCCACAAAAGAACCATCATATTATTATCTGCACTGCTAACCCACCACAATGTCAGCGGAACTACAAACAAACAATTAAACCACAAAAGCTACATGCAAATAATGTCTGTAGCTGAAACAATTGAAAGCAAATATCTCAGACTCAGACCAAAAATACTTTTTTTCTTCATTTTATTTTACATAAACAATACACAACTAAAATTATTTAAATGAATACCATACAGTAAGGATACTCTAGCAATATAGATGGACTGATATGAGTTGTAAATCTAAAAAGGCAGAATTTCAAGATGATGCTATTTTAGGGTTTACTGCCTTCTTTCATGCTCTCTAAGATGTTAATTCTCTAGTTTATTTTTAGATCAGGCTTATTTGCAGAGCCACACTGATTATGCTTGGCAGAAAAAAATCATTAATGGAAGCAGATACTAATAGATGCTAGACTAAAATAATGCATTTTAAATACATGAATGTGAAATTCAATAAATGCTTTAATAAAAAATATGAAGACAGGATGTTGGAAATCAGCAAAGGAAGAAACAAGAAGTCACCAAGGGCATTCAGCATTTAAAAATATGAAGGACTTGATCCTATCAGCCATGAAACATTACCAGGTTACAAGTCTCTCCTTGTAGTGAACCTGGTACAGAGATGGATAATATTTCCGTGTAGCTAGACCGCAGTGGGAAATGAGAAGTGGAATTCTGCTGTTGTTATTACTTTTCTTCTTCCAGAGAGCAGTTTTCTCTAGGGTGCTATTTGACTCTTAGAAGTTGCCACATAAAAAAAAATGGCAGTTTGAGTCAACAGATTTGTTCAATGACAAAATATGTTCTTAGCACTCTTCAGTACTGTTAGCCCTGAAGCAATAACATGAGAAGGGGGCACAGAAAGGGTTCTAGTGACTTTTGCAAGGCATTACCTGTGTTCTCTGAAAAGAAAAAAAAAAGAAAAAAACTTGATTGTAAGATATAGCTGGAGAACTTGGAAATAATTGAGAATTTCCAGAAACTGCTTCCCAACCTTAGGTACAGCTACTGCTTATCAACAGCTGTTAGAGGACCCATGTGAGCAATTTTTTACAGTTTACTTACTTCTTTTAGAGCACTTAAAGTATTTATCATTCACTATGTTGTATTTTCATAAGGATGTATATCTAAATATTAGATGAGATTTTTAAAATAAATCTTTGAAACATTAGCAAGGACCTGTAATGGATGGACCAAAACACCTATTGTGACACATTTTTGATTTGTAGCTATAGCAAACTTCAAAATTGCAATCTAGTTAACCTTTCCCTGATATTAACTCTGGTATTATAGATAGTAACTCTAGTTACAACCTTTCTGTGATTGTGGACTGTTTGCACCAGTTTTTCAAAGGTATCCCATTCACTTTCTGCTGTTGAAGTGACAAAAAAGAAAAAAAATCTCATTCATTAGTAACAAACACCTGTAGCAGTGGGATCCACATATACTTTGGGTTTTTTTCACCTCTAAATTGCTTGTCATCATAAACAAGTGACAGCAGTTCTATAAGAGAAGAGTAATGTGGTAGGAAGACTGGAGCCCCCTTTCAATGTTTAATTGCCACACACAAAAAAAGCTAACAAGAGATTAAAAAGATAAATCAAAAGTTTGCAGAAAGACTAAAGTGTCCAGTCAGTTTTATGGTTTCATTTGAGCTACAAAGACATTATTATACATCCATTTACAAAACAATGAGCTCTTATTGTTTATGAAAGTTTAATCTCTTGGTTTATTGCTTTAATATATCTAACATTGGTATGGTTTACTTTAAAATGAAGTCTCTGACTATATGTCATGGATGCTATTTTTTTGACATTCAGTCTGCAAATGGAATGAATAGCACCATAATTGTACTCATCTATGGAACAATTAAAGTAGGGGTAATTGCTTCTTCTCTCATATCTGTGTATAAAGTAAAAGAATTAATATTTTATCATTTGGCAATGCTTCTTGTTAGTGCAATATTCTGACAACAAGTTTTTGTTTGGCCACAGGCATTTGAGCAAATTCTGGAAAAAGTCCTGCTGAACCAAAATGCACATTGCCAGTAAATTTGTGCTTAAGGAGGACAGCAGCTTAGGCTCGTATGCCTGATAATGTTCATCTGTTTAAATAACAACAACAGCAGCAACAACAAAATGCAGACTTCTTAAACTACTAAACCCATAATTTCAGAAAATAAACAAATGAAGAAACAAGGATTTGATGACAAATTGCTGCCCCTTAAATGATATGTCTATGCTAGATTGAACTACAAGATTATTTCAATAACAAGTAAATGTAGCAGTTGAATCAAAGAGGATTTCAGACACAGGTTTATAAAGCTCTGAAGATAAACTGTATGACTGTTTTCACTATTGTAAACTGTCCTATCATTCACTGAAAAATCAAAACAGCATCCAGAAAATGGCATTGACCTTGACAGTTGAATTGATTTTATTTTTATTTTTTATTATCCATTCTTTCAGGAAACAGTTAATGACAGGCTTTTAAATTCCTGTAGTGATTCTTAATGTGATGTGGAAGACTGCCTCTCTCGCAACTTTGAGCATCAGCATGGGGAAGACAGGGGGGCTCTGAAGGACCAAAGAAGGGAAAAAGTCCATTGAAGTGCCAGAAATGTTTCCTACTCTTCAAAATTCTCATGTCTTTTATTCATTTGCTGTCTCATTCTGGTTCTGATTTGCACATGAAGTCCTGTGTCCCGAGTTTGTTTATACTTAACATGTATGCTACAAGGTCAGCAGTCCCGTCTAAAGCCTCAACCGTCTCTTCACTGTCATGTGGACACAAAGCAACCAGTATAGACCTCTTCTAGGATTTATTCTCCACATACCTACCAAGACAGAGTTTCAATTTCCATGCTTCTTCACCAGAAATAAAAGAATGATTATACAGGGGTTTCAGACTAAGGGCTACGACTGTCACAGTAATTCACATAGCTTACAGTACTGCAACACGAGTGTGGTTGATCAAATGTGGTTTAGGGATGTAGCTGTTGAGATCAGAGGCTGGCCTTCTTGTGTCTAATTGGACTCTGCGTTGAAGACATAGGTCAACAAATGTGTAGGGAGAATGAACTGTCCCAAAAGGTGAACTTATTGTGCCTGTGGTTACAAAAGACTTCATATATCAAAGGAGATTTCATTTTAAAAGTACCTAAAACCCCCACTTTAACACATTTATCCACAACCTCAAGTTCTATTCTCAGCAGTTTTACTTCTTTTCCACATTTGGCCGTTAAAGAAATATACATAATAATAAAAACTTTATACAATCTTTTAAAAAGTTTGATTGTGATAGCAACTAGCAGCTGGCCACAGAACTAACAAAATTCTTTTCCCTGCTCATATGTATTATATCCTTGCTCCAGCATGCTCTAAAGTCAGTGACTGTTTGGGTGTGAATGGGGAGAATAAACACATACTTTAGTGTACCCTTCTTGTCAAATGTGTTTAACTGCTTGTATTGCTAGTGTGATCACTTTTGAATGTGATATAAAAATCAGTCTATTAATTTTGAGGACAGCACAGTTTTCCATGTAAGTTTCCTAAAAATGTAAGATGTGCATAGACAGAATTAAAAAAAAAAAGCATTAGGAAAATAAAATGCACATGTTTATGCCAAACTGCAGCAAGATCACTCATACAGTTCTTTTGGAGCTGGAAGTCTGGAACCTTGAGAGAAAATTCACAACCATCACTGTGAAGATCACTATCAAGTAAGTAGAATCATGCTTAGTTTTTAAATCATGCTTACTTTTTTTGTTTACAGAGAAGTACTTGTGAGTGATGTAGCAGTTGGAGGCTGTCTTGGGCACAGCAATCACTAAATGAGAAAGTAGAGAGGGTGAGCAGATATGCCATCTTGAACTTCCAGAGGGAAGATTTTGGCCTGTTTGGGAGACTGGTCAACAGAGTCCCTTGGGAAGCAGTCCTGAAGGAGTCCAGGAAGGCTGAACACTCCTTAGGAAGGAAGTCTTCAAGCCACAGGAACAGCCCATCTCCAAAAGATGAGTCAGCAAGAAAGGCTGGCTAGAAAGAGAAATTTGGTTGCCAGATGGCGTAGGGCCAGATGGCATATCCCCGTGGGTACTGAGAGAGCTGGAGGAAGTGCTTGCCAAGCCACTTTCAATCAGCAGTCCTAACTAACTGGGGAGGCCCCAGCTGTCTGGAGACTGGCAAATGTGATGGGTTACAACAACCCCATGCAATGATACATGCTTGGGGCAGAGTGGCTGGAAAGATGCCCAGCAAAAAAAAGAAAACCCTGGGGGTGCTGGTTGACAGACATTTGAATATAAACCAGAAATGTTCTCAGGTGGCCAAGAAGGCCAACAGTATCCTGGCCTGTATCAGGAATGGTGTGACAAGCAGGACCAGGGAATTGATTGTCACTCTCTACTGGTGAGGCTGCACCTTGAGGATGGTGTTCAGTTTTGGGGCCTTCACTGAAGGAAAGACATTGATGTTCTGGAGTGGGTCCAGAGAAGAGCAACAAAGTTGGTGAAGGGTCTGGAGAATAGGGAACTGAGGTTGTTTAGTCTGGAGAAAAGGAGGCTTGAAGTGAGACCTTATTGCTCTCTGCAACTACGTGAGAGGCTGCAGTAAGGTGAATGTTGGTCTACCTAGCAACAAGTGATAGGAGGAGAGGAAATGGCTTCAAGTTGCACCAGAGGAGGTCTAGATTGGATATTAGTAGAAACTTCATCACTGAAAGGATTCTCAAACACTTGAATTGCCATCCCTGGAGGGAATAGGTTCAGAGCTATGGGACACGGTTTAGCACTAGACTTGGTAGATTTAGATAATAGCTAGACTTACGATCCTGAAGGTCTTTTCCAACCTATGTAAATGACTCTTTCCATACAGAACACCCCTGCCAACCCCCATACTACAAACAAACAAAAATCAGGAGCTGAGGAAGAATGCTCAATCAACCTGAACTGTGCAGAGTGAGTCATAGAAATCAAAGCAGCTGATCATTTTTCATTTTTCTCTCAGTATGACTTCTGACATATCACACCATTAAGCAAGCCAGTGCTATTATGTGGCTCTAAAGCTTTGAGGAAAACAGATAATAAGCTGCTGATCACCCTAACATGACAGGCTGTCTCTCATGTGTGGATGCTTATGCATGTCCTAGAGATGCAACTTTTAAAGTCAGTATTACACATTTTTATACAACGCAGCCACAGCAGTCTTTAGTAAGCGTGCATAAAACACAGAACTGTGCATCAGCCAGAATATTTCTAGATCTTTTCCATAAAACCTCAGAAAGGAATAAATCTATGACTGTTAAAAATAGGCATGATTACTGATTCATTGCCGTCTTTTAAGACTGCCATTACTTATATTCACACTTGTAAACTTTAAGTGGCAATCTATTCATGACACAATAAAAATAACGGTAAAAGTCTTGACTTAAACTCACCACCCTGGAATAACAGCCATTGTAGAACTCTTCGAACTGTAGAGACTAAAACAATTAAAAATACATTTCTCTCTATTAAAAATCTCTAGTTCTCAAGAAAATGTTTATTTCTACAAATACATAGTTAGAATTTCTGACTGACCCATTACTTCTAGATTGCCGTTTTTCTTCATCGATAGTACGTTAAATATTTATAGTCAGTGACTGAAAGTTAATTTTTTATTGAATTCTTAACCTCTTTTGACTCTCTTTTCCTTTTTTGTTGCAAATGTTTATGTCCCTAATAGGACACTTCTAAATTGCCTCTGGAGAAATACCTAATGAGTGTAATAGAGAGCAGCATTTCCCTAAGCTGCTATTATAGTTACAAAGCATTCAGGTTACAATGACCAGCTTGTAAACAACAATAAAAAAAACCCTGATAAAACTAGTAGTGGTAAAATCTAGTAAAAAATAAACCAAAACTTTTTTAACTGATAAAACTAGTAAAATCCCCACAAAATTCTGTATTTTTAAATTTATTTTTAATTTTATTCTTGTTCTTTTGTTTTGTTTTGTTTTGTTTTGTTTTTTTGCTAATTTCATGGTAGAATTTACCCATGGTCAGACAAATTTAAGGGTGCTGCACAGGAAAGTACTATACTTGGGTGTGTATGTGTGCACCCATTCACTGACAAGGTATGAAGGTGGGTAAAACTTGTCCTAACTCTGGACAGCTCTCTGATGGGTCTGTTCTACATCCAAAGATCTTAAAACACTTTATAAGCTGTTTTCAACTATAGAAGGTATTTCTATAAAGAAAAACAAACAAACAAACAAAAAATGAACCAACAAATCAAAGCCAAACCAAAACTGTAGCTCTGGCAGTTCTGTATGCTGCTCTTATGCCATTATGATTGGAGTTTCATTATGGCTACCAGTTTCTGGCAAATACTTCTAAAGGTAACAACCACATTCCTGGTAAATATGTCTACAGATTATAGGACACACTGTAAACCCTGGGAGATGAGAAAGGCAAGTACGTGCTAACTGGCTTGATTGACCAGCAAATCTACTCCTAGGGTGTGGGCTGTTCCCTCTGGGGAATATAAACATTGCTTTTAACTTCAGGGTAACTATTAGATTTGGGATTTTCCATGGAACAGACCTTGTTGATCTATAGCTGGAAAAGCATAGTGGTGAGAGCAGTTTGGGAAATAATCTGTCAAGCAAGTGTTGTTCTAGGGCTGGCTTAAAATAAAGTGGAATTTAACATCTTGGAGTTACATCTGTGTGAACTACCTAGTAGCTGCTGATTTGATGGTAGATAAGGAGGGAAGGGTCCCGGTGGGGAGTGATAAACTAGTGAATCATGGCTGCCTCCTCATGTTCATTTGATTATAACCAAGCTCATGAATGTCATAATTGTGTTTGTGTTTAGGGGCTATTTCCTAGTTAGGGAATCTGGTTTTCTACTAAAATAAGGACCGCTCGAAGGAATGTGCAATGAATGAAATTTATTTATTTATGGTTGTCTTCTCAGCACTTTGAAAAGAAATGTAATAACAGATTAGACATACCAACAAGGGATTCGTTGGTCTTTTAATAGGACCATTAAGATAAGCAAATTACAGGGAACCTGTCATACCACAGGTTACTAAAAGAACAAGTCATGTTTAACCTAATTTTATGAAGGTTAGGCCAAGGCCAGATATGATTGCTGTCTGGTACATACAAGTGCTAAACACTAGGGAGAAAAGACAGCTACTTAAGATGATGGATAAAATAGTCATAAGAACAGAGGGCCATTAATATATCTTGTCTAGGAATAAAAAAAATTCTACTAAAGAAAATAATTTTTGCAACAAATTTCCAATAAAAGTAACAGGGAAATAAAGCTGGGAAGTCTTTTAATGAATATAAGGTTCATGCTGTAGATACACAATGCCTGTGTTCTTTTGATTTACACTAAAACTTGCTTAGTATTATTCATACAAACTACTCCATTACAAATTACTAAAAGAACCCCCAAATCCTCACAATTAATACGGTGATGATTTGAAAATGCTGAAATACTGGCAACACTAAAATCTTACATGCTCTTTTGCAATTTAGTTACCTTTTCTTGAGTAAGTAGAAGACAGTAGTCCCTTAGCATACATAAACAGATATCAAAATTTTTTTTCTCATTAAATTGCAACGGATATCACAAAAACATTTTTTCTATATTTGTAAATATTTATAACAATTAAAACATAATCATATGGTCTATGACAATAAGAAATAGGGATATGGAATTAAATGAAGCCAGTTTTCTAACTTATCACTTATGATGCTAACACAGATTTTATTTACACTGATAACTGTCTTTATTTTACAAACCACATTTCTTGGCTCACAGACAAAATAATTTATAAGAAAAAAAACTTGTATTTTTTCCAGGTATAAGTGAGGAAAAATCTATTTTGGAAAATTTATCATGTCATAAAATATTCTGTGAAAGTAGCAAACACTTTTTCAACAAGGTTGCATCACCATCTTTTTCTAATCTCTTTTGCAGGTGAATCTCCTTTTCTGCCACATATTTATGTATTCACTTAAGCCACTTTGTAACAGAACACAGAGCATATTGATAGCATGGTCAGGTGTTCTCATCCATATTACAGAATCACAGAATCCTAGAATGGTAGGGGTTGAAAGGGACCTATGGAGATGATCTAATCCAACACCCTTTTAAGATTTGCCTAGATCAGGATCCACAGGAACATGTCCAGGAGGATTTTTAAAGTCTCCAGAGGAGGAGACTCTACAACCTCTCTGAGCAGTCTGTTCCGACTCTCCATCACCCTCACAGTAAAGAAGTTATTCCTTATGTTTAAGTGAAACCTCCTGTATTGTAGTTTGTACCCATTGCCCCTTGTATTATCACTGGCCACCACCAAAATGAGCTTAGTCTCATCCTCATGAACTCCACCCTTTAGATATTTATATGTATTTGTAAGATCTCCTCTCAGTCATCTCTAGGCTAAACAGTCTCAGGTCTCCAAGCTTTTCCTCATAAGACATGAGACATCTCTGTTGCCCTCAGATGGAGTCTCTAGTATTTCCCTGTCTCTCTTGAGCTGGGGTGCCCAGAAGTGGACACAGTACTCCAGATGTGGCTTCACTATGGCAGAGGTCTGATAGGATATCTGGAAGGTCCATCCATGTCCGGTAGGTGGCTTGTGGATATCCCTTCATTTTCCACGCATACCAAACCATCATTATTTGTGAGAGTTAGTATTTGCAGTAAGCTGGCAAATTCCACAAGGAGGAAATTTGTGTCTGTCTGAGTCCACTACTCTATAAATTTCAGAGGTGAATCTACTTTATACATTTTACTTTGGATCAGGTATGTACTTCTGGAGCTTTCTTTCACATAGCAGGATGGATCGTTTGGAATGAAACCTAACCTGGTATCTCAGACAAGAAAGCAGCCTTTTACATTTTTTTAGCTATGCAACTAAATATGTATATTTCAAGTAATTTTTTTGCTGAAGATGTTAGGTTACCACAATATGCAAGAGAGAATGATGCAAAGAATTTGCAGTAGGAAAAATCATCATTTAGCTTCAGGAACTGTGAAAAACATGTGTAATTAGGATTTTACAACAGTGTGACACCCTACGAGAAATCAACAGCAATTGTGATGCAACACCTGGTTCTTCCAAAGACATACATCCCAAAACAAAAGCTACTAAGAACCAAAATGTCGACAGAATAGCAATGAACAAGAATGAAAAGAGACATGGATTAGTTCCTGGATTTTACTTTTTTAAAGAGAGGTTTATTTTTTTTCTTCTACTTAACAATACCAAAGCTTAGCAAAAGAAAGGTCTGACACTATACAAATATCTCTCTTTTAAAATAATGTTTAAGCTTCGTGATGTACGTTAGAGATACCTATTTATCCTTACTAAGTGTCTCTGACGTACTGTCATGAGAAGTCAAAAAGACCGGATCTCTGATTGTGTGGTTAAAACCAGAAGCACTTAGGCAGCCCATGGTGGTTTAAAACTTAAGGAAATGGTGATGAGTAGTGATTTTGTCTGAGAAATAAGCTGCAACTATGGAAAGCCCTTTAATGCTGGAATCCTGTATGTTATTTCAATTGCTACTGGGTCACTGTCTTTGGAGAAGATAGTGACTTGATATCATACATAACAAGAATGAGTGAAATCACAGTAACCAGACAAGGAAAGAATGGTCCTGTACACTTCTACAGCATGTACTGACCATGAAAATTCATGACTCATCCCTTCAACACACATTCTTTCAACACATGTAGGTGGAAGCAGATTGGGTCCAGGAACACCTAGAAAAACCTGAGGGTGCACAAGTCCATGGGAACTGATGAGATACATCCACGAGTGCTGAAAGAACTTGTGGCTGAAGTTGCTAGGCCACTAGCCATCATATTTGAGAAGTCATGGCAGTCTGGTGAGGATTCCACAGATTGGAAAAGGGGAAACATAACCCCATTGTTAAAAAGGGAAGCAAAGAAAACTCAGGGAACTACAGACCAGTCAGCCTCACCTCTGTGCCAGGTAAAATCATGGAACAGATCCTTCTGACAGCTGTACTAAGGCACATAAAAAATAATGAGATGGTTAGTGACAGCCAGCATGGCTTCGCTAAGGGCAAGTGGTGCCCAACTAATTTGGTGGCCTTTTATGATAGAACTACAGCACTGGCTGAAATGGGAAAAGCAACTGATGTCATTTACCTGGACTTGTGCAGGACATTTGACACTGGCTAACTTGTCTCTAAGATGGAGAGATACAGATTTGATGGATGGCCCACTTGGTGGATATGGAACTGTCTAGAAGGTCACACCCAAAGAGTTGTGGTTAACAGCTCAAGGTCCATATGGAGACCAGTAATAAGTGGAGTTCCTCAGAGGTCTGTTCTGGGTCCAGTGCTGTTCAACATCTTTGTCAGAGATATGGACAATGGCATTGAGTGCACCCTCAGCAGGTCTGCTGATAACACCAAGTTGTGTGGTGAGGTGGACTCACTTAAGGGAAGGGATGGCATCCAAAGGGACCTTGACAGGCTTGAGAAATGGACCAGTGCAAACTGCATGAGGTTCAACAAGTCATTGTGCAAGGTCCTACACCTGGGCTGGGCCAATCCCAGGCACAAATATAAGCTGGGTACAGAGTGGGTTGAGAGCAGCCCTGAAGAGAAGGACTTGGGGTGGCGATAGATGAGAAGCTCAACATGAGCCAGCAGTGTGATCATGCAGCCGAGAAGGCCAACTATATCCTGGGATGCATCAGGAGTGTGAGCAACAGATCAAGAGAGATGATTCTCTGCCTTTACTCTGCTCTTGTCAGACTCCACCTTGAATACTGTGTCCAGTTCTGGTGTCCCCACTGTGAGATGGACATAGATCTGTTGGAATAAGTCCAGAGGAGGGCAACAAAGATGATCCAGGGGCTGGAAACACCTCTGCTATGAGGGGCAGCTAAGGGAACTGGGATTGTCCAGCCTGGAGAAAAGAAGACTCCAGGGGGAATTTATACTTAAAGGGAACCTACAGGAAGGCTGGAGAGGAACTTTTTACAAGAGTGTCCACCCATAGGACATGAGGAAATGGATTTAAATTGAAGGAGAATAGGTTTAGATTGGATCTCAGGAAGAAATTCTTCACTATGAGGGTGGCAAGATTCTGGAATAGATTGTCCAGAGAGGTTGTGGATGCCCCCTCCCTGGAGATGTTCAAGGTCAGGTTGGATGGGGCCTTGAGTAACCTGGTCTAATTGAGAGGCATCCCTGCCCATGGCAGGGAAGTTGGATTAGATGATCTCTAAGGTCTCTTCCAGCCTAGGCTATTCTATGATTCTATGATTATATGCAGCATTTCATATTGCTTCTCCTCACAGACAGATTGCATCAGGTTGGGAGGGACACTCAAAGGTCATCTTGTCCAACCACTCTGCAGTAAGCAAGGACATCTCCAATTAGAGCATGTGCCTATGGCCAAATCAAGTTTGATCCTGAACGTCCCCAGGGATGGGGCCTCAACCACATCCCTGGGCAACCTGTTCCAGTATTTTACCACTCTCCTTGTAAAGAACTTCTTCCTTATATCTAACCTAAATCTACCTTGCTCCAATCTAAAACCACTGCCCCACATCCTATTGCTACAAGCCCTTCTATACAATCCTTCCCCAGCCTTCCTGTAGGTCCCCTTCAGATACTGAAATGTAGCTATAAAATCTTCCTGGAGCCTTCCCTTCTCCAGGCTGCACAGCCCAAATTCTTTCAGCCTGTATTCATAGAGAGGTGGTCCAGCCCTCTGATCATCTTTGTGGCCCTCCTCTGGACCTGCTCCAGAAAATCTATGTCGCTCTTGTGTTGAGGGTCCCATAGCTGGATATTGTACTCTGGATGAGGTCTCAGCAGAGCAGAGTGGCAGAATCGCCTCTCTGGACCTGCTGGACATGCTTCTTTTGATTTGGCCCAGAACCCAATTGCCCTTCTCGGCTGCAAGTGCACCTTGTTGGCTCATATCCCGCTTCTCATCCACCAGTGCTTTTCTGTGGGGCTGTTCTCAATTTCATCATCTTCCCACCTGTATTGATATTGAGGATTTCCCTGACCTAGGTACAGGAAGGTCCTTATTGAACCTCAGGAGATTCTCCTCAGCCCACCTCTTCAGCCTGTTCAGATCCCTTTGGGTGGCATCCCATCTTTCAGTCTTATAAACTGCACCACTCCTCTTGGTATCTTCAAATTTTCTGAGGGTTCACTTAGTGTTGCTGTCTGTATCATTGATAAAGATATTGAACAGCACTGGTCCAAATACAGACCCTTGAGGGATGCCACTTGTCACCTGTCTCTATATGGACTTTGAGCTGTTGACCACTACCCTTTGTATGCAATCATCCAACCAATTTCTTATCTACTGGACAGTCCACCTATTAAATTAATATCTCTCTAGCTTAGAGAAAAGGATGTTGTGGGGGACTGTGTCAAAGGTTTTACAAAAGTTGAGAGAGATGTTGTCTGTTGGTCTTCCCTTGTCCACTGATGTAGTTACACCATTGCAAAAAGCCACAAGGTTGGTCAGGCAGGACTTGTCCTTGGTGAAGCCATGCTGACTGTCTCAAATCTCCTCCCTGTTATTCATATGTTTTAGTATAGTTTCTAGAAGGATCTGTTCCATGATCTTCCAGAGGTGAGGCTAACAGAGGTTGATAGTTTCCAGTGTCCTCTTTTTTACCCCTTTAAAAAATGGATGTAACTGTTTCCTTTCTTCCAGTCTCCAGGGACTTCACCTGGCTGTCAGGTATTTTCAAATATTATGGAGAGTGGTTTTGCAACTACCTCAACCAATTCCTTCAGAACTCTAGGATGCTTCTCATTAAGTCCCATAGATTTATGTATGTTCGGGTTCCTCAGGTGGTCCTGAACTTGATATTCCCTTACAGTAGGAGAGACCTTATCCCTCTGGTCTGCACCTAGTGGTCCATCAATTCAAGAAAGCAATGGAGCAAGATCGACAGTGAAGACTGAGGCAAAAAAAGTTATTGAGTACCTCAGCCTTCTCCTCATCTGTTGACACCTGCTCTCCATTCTCACTCCTCAGAGGGGGAATGCTTCCTTTTTGTTATTCATTACATCCCTTGCCAAGTTCGGCTCTAGCTGTGCCTTGGCATTTCTGACCTCATCTCTACACAACTGGGCAGTATTCCCATGCTCCTCCCAAGTTACCTGTCCCTGCTTCCACTGTCTGTGCAGTTCCCTCTTGCTCCTTATTTTGATCAGGTCTCTATTCAGCCATGGTGGTCTCTTCCCTTCCTTGACAGATTTCTTACACAGGTATCGAGAGGTCATGCACTCTAAGGATAACACCCTTAAAGATCTGCCAGCTCTGCTCTTCTCCCCTGTCCTTGAGGATCTTTTCCCATGGGATCCTACTGACTAACTCCCTAAGGAGCTGGATGTTTGCCTTTACTCCTTGCCTGTCCCATATCCCTTAGGGCTGCAAACTCCACCAGTGCATGATCACAGCAGCTCAGGCTGCCCCCCAATCTTGACATCACTGATGAGTTCACTTGCACTCATGACCATCAGGTCCAGTACTGCATTCCCTTAGGTAGATCTGTTTATTACCTGGCTGAGGAAATTATCATTAAGACACTGAAGGAGTCTCCTTGATTGCCTAAAACTTGCCGTGCAGATATTGGGGATGCTGAAGTCCGCCATCAGGACAAGGGTCTGGGAGCATGAAGCCTGCTGTGGCCGGAGTAGGAAGGCTTCATCAGTGGGCTCCTCTTGACCAGGTTATCTGTAATAGGTGACCACAAGGCTCTCTTTCTTGCCTTTGTCTATAAACTTATGCATAAACTTTTGACCTGTTCATGGCAGGTCTTCAGGGACAGTCCTTCACACTCTGTCCATTTCCTGACAAGAGGGCAATGCCTCCACCCCTACTTCCTCAACTGATCTTTCTGAACAGTCTGTACCCATTAATAGCTACACTCCAGTCAGAGAATTCATCCCACCAAGTTTCAGTGATGGCTATCAGCAGTTTTCTAGCCACTCAGTAGCTTCCAGCTCCTCCTGTTTGTTGCCCATCCGGTGTGCATTTGTGTAGATGCACTTCAGCTGGGCTGGTGGCTGCATTGATTTCTCAGCAGAGCTTCACGATTCCCTTGAAGTGTTTCAAGAGAATTTCCTTGCTAGCTTCTACTGCCTCAGGAACCCCCAGCGAGTAGACCCTCTACTTGTCACAGGCAAGCCTCATTTCTATCCCCTTCCCCTTCACATCTAAAGTCCTATCAATGAGTCCCACTAGTTCCTGGGCAAAGACGCTCCTTCCCCTTTGATAAAAGTGGCTACCATCTGGTGCTAGCATGCCTGGTGCCATGTAGGCTAAGCCATTGTGAAAGAATCCAAAATTTTGACACTGACACCAGCCTTGGAGCCACATATTTGCCTGTTCCTTCCAGTGCCCCTGCCCACCACTGGAAGCAGGGAGGAAAGGATGTGCTCCAGATTTCCTCACTAACTGTCCTAGGGCCCTAAAGTCTCTTTGATTGCATTATTAAAGCTTCTTCCCCACACACCTGGAAGTGTAATAGTGAGTAGTAGAGCAGTAGTCTGAGTATCTCACCAGGCTTGGGAGTTTCCTTGTTTCCTCAGTACTGAATAACTCTTGCTACTACAGCATGTGCAGTAGGGAGTAAATACCTCTGTCCCATTTTAAGCAACAGTAGAGAAAAACAATGTCATGTTCATGTAGCTTTAAATGTAGGTACTCAAGGCTGAAATGTGTGCTCCTACTCTGATTTGCTTTGCAGTGGTGTGCACGACCTCCTGCAAACAGAGTTGAAGGACATCCATCCACATTTTGTTTCAGCAGATGCTGAAGTACATGAACTTTTCTAAAAATTTCTAAAGATTTCTAAAAATCCTACTAAGGATGCTATTGTAGGTCCATCAGTCTGAGGAGTCTGCTTGCAAAAGGTCAATGCATAACTTTGTGCTCTAGTTCCTCACCAGAAAACTGAGGCTGATCGGACTTTCCGTGCCCTGAACACAATTTGAAAGCCTTAACACATCCAATCTATCTATGAAGTACTTACACATTATAGTGACAGAACTCATAAAGTATACTTCAGGAAGCTAAGTGTTAAGCATTACACAAACATTTAATTTAGCCAAGCTTTAATATTTTTAATATGACTTGGAGAAGGAACAGCAAACAATTTTGGAGCTTGGAGTAAAATGCAGTGCAAGATTTATATTGCTTATGTGTTTCTTCTGATGTAAAATCTAACGGAATTGGATTAAATAACATCACTTGCTGTTTAATCTTGCTTTTACAAGGTTTTGGTTGCTTGACCTGATTTTAAGGGATTTAAAACTCAAACCTCTTATCCTTAATAGTGATTCCAAACCTCACAGCTTTGAAGGAGGGAGAGGAAATAAAATCTGCGGCATAGTCATTGAGATTAGCAGTCCCAGTAAGTATTCATTCCTGTCATATGCAGAAAGACCTATATGGCTACACACCAGGAAACATTGTATGTTATTTGTGCAACTGAAGACTGAGAATTGAATAGGTAATTAGGAACTTTATCTGTCCTGCTTGGAATTAGATGTGTACAACAATACTAACAGACAGATCTCAAGGTTCAGGTTAGATAACTGGGAGGGAATAAAATAGAATACTTAGCCCAATATTTTCTGAAACACTAGTTGAAATTACTGTGGGGAAAAATAACAACCCTGTCATGGTAGGAATTTTTTTTTTGTTCATTTGTTTCATTTTACTCCTACTCAGAAATCAAAAGCTGAAAGCAGTTATTTAGGACTTTTGTTCTTAATAAAAAGGGTTAGCTGGTACTCAGAGGTAAGGGAATTATTTGCATTAGCAAAAGAAAGACATAATGACTAGGGATTCTTTCAGAAGTCCTGTTTATTTATGAAAAGTATAGGAGCTTCTGCAAGTACCACAAACTCAAAAAAAGGAGAGAAAATCACTTCGCTTACAGAACTAGGTAGCTTTATCCAGTCATCATCTCCACCTGAAAACCTTTCTCAGTTTTTTCTTTGGTACGTGTTAAACACACTTCTCAGCAAATTAGTAGTATCTTTCCTGAGTATTTTAAAATAGATCATTTTTACAAGTTGATATCACTGTCCTGTAGTGATTTTCCAATAGCTCTGAAAAGCATTGTGTTGCAAGCAGCCTCATGATTGGCGTAAAATTGGCATTCCTATTTCCACTTCAAAGTTTAACTAACCCGCTAACTAATCCCAGGCACATACCACATTAAAGTGCAAGTTGAACGCTAACTATTAGCTCTTAAACATGCAGAATATTAATCCTGTTTCTAACTTAGGAGTGTAAATACTGGGTATGGTCTTCTCCTAAGTTTTCAGCAATTAATTCATATAATGTCATTGTGACATTGAAAGAGGTCTGGTAAAGATTTAAGGGGTGAGCTCGGGAGTGTAACTGCAGATCTGTCACAAGGAAAACCTGCACTAGGTTATTATGGATCCTCAGCAAGGATCATATAATTTCCTCTGAAATATCACATTGTTGTCGGAAAAGATAAGTGCTAAGGACTTTCTGGCCAGAAATTGATATGAAGAACTGAAAGCAGGCTAGCAACAGCAAAAGATCAGTGTGTTCTCCCCCTGGACAGGGCAGTGGAAGCAGAGAATATTACCTGGGAAAACGATTCCCACTCCCATTTCAATATCTGACTTTAGCTTCTTGCTCAAGTTCTCCAAACCTTTCCCATGAAGGCTTCATATGACGGATAAGAAAAAGAAAGTGGGAAGAGAGACAATGACAAAGACAGGAGAGACTTGGAAGGGTGATGTGCCATTTATGAAAAGAGGATGATGAAAAGAGACAAGAATTGCAGGAAATTTAACATCTAGAAATAAAGGTTAGCAAAATATTAAAAGAATTTCTTTTAAAATATGCATTAACACCCTGACTGGCACAGGATGCTTTGGGTCTGTCTCACCCCTTACACACGAAGAGGAAATGGCTCAGATGAAGCAGCGTTTGACTCAAGCCCTGCAATGGCTAATCTTCCCCTAGCTGGCTGCGCTGAGGCTACTTGGTTGCTTCTTGCTTTTTCTGCAACTGGAATCCTCTCTTGTGGAAAAGAACATCTTTGAGGGACACTGTCATATGCTCTAAGCAATCATCAAGAAGTAAAATTTGCTCATTTTCTGTTCATTCATGAACACTTCACTGAGAACTGAACTTCTGGCCAGGCCAAAAACCAACAGAGTGTTTGCAAAATCTGTAATCGTTCTCTTTTTGAAACAAAATTCTTGCTCCAATGAGAGAGAGAGGAAGGTAGAAAAGGTACTTTGTAGTGCCTAAGTCTGAGAAATGTTAGATGTTCAGTGATTTTTTTTTTGGTTTGGTGGTTTGTTTTTTTTTTACTTTTTTAGTTACATAAAATTTCTTAGCTCTTTTAAACATCATAAGTCTACAGCATGCTGCAGGAAAAGGTAACATGATTTGTCACATTATTAAAGTGAGACCTGGGCAAGATTATGTCCACCAGTAAGGAAAAAAAAATGTTGCTAGTCAATTGGATATTGCTTCTTTGTTTCTCACAATCCACAAGCCTAAATTTAGAAATGTTTTGGAAAACACCACCAAAAAAAAAATAATCCTAAAACTTCTCAGAAAACAAAAAATCCTGTTCACTCCAAATTTCACCAGTATTAAACCATCTTCCTCCCAGTTCCTGAAAACTCACAAGCCAGAAAGCCTATCAACTTTTACTTTTGTCAGAGTTCTGAAACTTCAGGTTCATTGTTTGACCAACTAATTGCTGTGTCTTTAAGGAAAACATGCTTTCCCAGATGTCTTTGGTTTTTATAATTTCAGGTTTTATAATCTAATTTTTGAGCTTGTTCAGCAGTCAACAAAATACAATTTGCATTATGCCTTTTCCCTCAAATTCCTGAAAGCAAACCTTTTCATTTAAAAAAATCAATTTATATGTAAATTATCACATATTTTTCTATGTCCCTAAATATTTATCAATGCAAATCTTTTCAATGCAGATTCTCCATGTACCTGAACCCACTCTGTATGCGTTTTTCTATATAATTTCTATTTTCTTCCTTTCATCAACTGCAAGACTTCCTGAGTGAGGGATGGCAGCAAAGTTACCAAGCCAAAACAAACAAACAAACAAAAAACCCCAAACAAAATCCCAACAAACAAAAAAGCCACAAAAAAACCCCTCTAAATAATTTCTTTAATATAAATACTGCTAAAGTATACATACATGAAAATATTAAATAGACACTAACCCCTCCTGGCTATTGATACTAGAATCATATGAAACAGAATCCTATGAAACAGGCAGCACAAAAATTTCCCTAGTTCCAAATTATATCCTATATAAAATGCGAATGAGAGTCAAACTTAACAGCATAGCATCTAACCAAGATACTGTGAAATACGCTACAGTGGCAGCGTATTCAAAGATGCTCTTTTCTTTTACTGTGAGTAAAAGTGCTGATTTTTTTATTTCAGCTTTTCAGAATTTGGTTTCTATGAATTCGAAAATTTGTAGGGGTAGAATGCTGAGTAATGGCAAATCCACTTCAAGGTAAGATATAAGGTTATAATCTGCAAGAGTACAACATTTACAAAAATACAATATGACAAAGTACATTACAAGGAACATAGTAACACAGATTTTCTTTAGTTCTGCTACACTTCAAGTAGATCTTGACACCAATTTTAATTCCACATGTTATCTCATGGTCTGCAGAACTACTGAAGCATAAATGTGGTGTTTCTATTAGCTAAGAATCAAGAAGAATCAAGAAGGTTGGAAGAGACCTCAAGGATCATCGAGTCCAACCTGTCACCCTACACCTCATGCCTATCTAAACCATGGCACCAAGTGCCACGTCCAATCCCCTCTTGAACACCTCCAGGGATGGTGACTCCACCACCTCCCTGGGCAGCACATTCCAATGGCCAACCACTCTCTCTGTGAAGAACTTTCTCCTCACCTCAAGCCTAAACCTCCCCTGGCACAGCTTGAGACTGTGTCCTCTTGTTCTGCTGCTGGTTGCCTGGGAGAAGAGACCAAACCCCTCCTGGCTACAACCTCCCTTCAGGTAGTTGTAGACAGCAATGAGGTCTCCCCTGAGCCTTCTCTTCTCCAGGCTAAACAGTCCCAGCTCCCTCAGCCTCTCCTCATAGGGCTTGTGCTCAAGGCCTCTCACCAGCCTCGTTGCCCTTCTCTGGACATGCTCCAGCAATTCAACATCTTTCCTAAACTGAGGGGCCCAGAACTGGACACAGTACTCAAGGTGTGGCCTAACCAGTGCTGTGTACAGGGGTACAATGACCTCCCTGCTCCTGCTGGCCAAACTATGCCTGATGCAGGCCAGGATGCCATTGGCTCTCTTGGCCACCTGGGCACACTGCTGGCTCATGTTCAGGCACCTGTCAACCAGTACCCCCAGGTCCCTTTCTGCCTGGCTGCTCTCCAGCCACTCTGACCCCAGCCTGTAGCTCTGCATGGGGTTGTTGTGGCCGAAGTGCAGCACCCGGCACTTGGACTTGTTGAATGCCATCATGTTGGACTCTGCCCATCTGTCCAGCCTGTCAAGGTCCCTCTGCAGAGCCCTTCTACCTTCTAACAGATCAACATCTGCTCCCAGCTTGGTGTCATCTGCAAATTTACTGATGATGGACTCAATCCCCTCATCCAGATCATCAATAAAGATATTGAACAGGATGGGGCCCAGCACTGATCCCTGGATCTACTCTGCTGTAGATGCAGTCACCCATAGACAATCTCTTCTTCTATTAGGAATACTTTCATTTTTTATGTCCATTTATCTGCTTCTACTTTGAGAATGCATTAACCTTTGTGAACCACATAGTATCTCAGGTTATCTACTCACTGCTGTAATTCTGGATATGAATGATAGGCCAGAGCTACTGTACCTTTATATACCTACATATACCTATATGTACCTTTAATTGTTCTGTTACATCTGCCAATCTTGTGGGTACCCTAAGGCACCTCAAATGAGCATAAATGACCAAGAAGGCGAACTGAATCAAGATGCTGGGCTCTCCTGACTAGTATCATAGAATCAATTTGGTTGGAAAAGACCTTTAAGATCATTGGGTCCAACCATTATCTAAGTCTACCAAGTCTTCTGTTAAACTATATCCCTTAGAACCACATTCATGCATATTTTGAATACTTCCAGGGAGCCTACTCCAGTGTTTGATAACCCTCCCAGTGAAGAAGTTTCTTCTAATATCCAATCTAAACCTCCCCTGGTGGAACTTGAGGCCATTTCCTCTCATCTTAAATGGCGCCATAGATACAATATTGCATATGGACACCAGCTATTAAATACCTAAATGCAGCCACCTGCAGTCTCAAATTGAAGACTGTCATAAGAACACACTGAAACCATCTCAAATTGCTCTAGCATATGAAAGACCTATCTCATGTAAATAGTGTGCTACAGTTTCAGCAGCAAATGATGGTCATAGATGTGAGGTCCATTAAGACCCTGAAGTGGTCCTTGGTATTTCTTATATTATTAATGTAATCAATCCCTTCCATTAGTTATACCTTAGTTATCTGTAAACTGTGCTGCATGTCAAACAAAATAAAGAGTTAATTATTACATGAAAAAAGACCCACAAAACCAATCAGTGAAGATGTGTATCATAACATGTCTTTGTGAACTATGTTCCATTCCTTTATTTTCCCAAAGGCAGGCCCAGCCTGTGTTTCCCTTAATCACGATGATTACAGAGCAATAACCATGGGCAGCTGTACAGTTAATGTTAGAGAGATTTTGTAGGGAATGAGGTATTATTTTTCAAGTGCTCTGAGGTCCTCCTTTACTAAAGACACTATAATGGCTATTGGGAAAAAGATAACTCTATAGTCTATGGATCTCTTACTTGAGGATTTCATACTTGGAAACAGACCTTATTTTATTGGTACTTACTAGGCCTTCAAATGCATCAACCCCACCTCCTCTTTTTTAAACATGTTTGCAGAAGGTCTGGACCAGAAGTGATAACGCTGCACAAATTATGAACCCTGGACACTTGTTAATTAGTAGCAAGTTATCTGAAATGTCCATAAGCTGGGTAGCCCAGACCCTCCACCCCCCTTTGCACAGACATAGATGCACATTTGCTGCTCACAAGTACCCCAAGTAACAAAAGCCTCAGAAGAGGGGGACTATCTCCTGGATTTTGATGAAGAGAGGTCAATGAAAAACAAACTAGGATGTGGTCATTTCCCACATTCCCTTCACAGAGTTAGAAAAATATGCTTACTAAAAGAGAGATGAAACTTATATTGTTGTGCTTGTCTTGTGTAAAGATAACTACTACGAAGGAGGAAAATTTGAAATTACTAGCTCATGGTCTTTGTCAGCTAGCAGTGAGTGGTCAGCCACTCACTAAGACAAGCAGTTTTCAGCACTGGAGTGCAAAGCTTATAGTGAAATATGGGTGAGCCAGAGGTTGATAATGACGTTCCTGTAACCTGAGAAACTGTTCGAATTTCTGCTCTTAAAAGAGCTGTTGTAACACAAAAAGTGTTAGTCTGGCTTCTAGAGTTTGCTGTTGCAGGTAGAAGAGCAAGAGAAGCCGAGTAAGACATGGCCAGCACACCAAGGAAAGCAATATGGAGCATCATAAGGAAGCAACAGGACAACTCATGGAGGGCTGAGCATGCAAGGCATGGAAAGTGGGAGCTAGCAAAACCAGATCACACCCCAGAAGTCTATTCAGTTTAAACTTTGTTTTGTGTACCAGCAAAACTGAAAAATCTTTAATTGTGAGTCAATGTTGCAACAAGAGAGGGAACGATATCCGCTATCTCAGAAGGAAGGACTGAATAACTGTCAGAGTTCTGCTTTGAGAGCTAATTTTTGTTACTCGTTCTATCAATCTCATCATAATTTCCCTCTTTAATGAAAATATTGCCTGGTAAGTAATTTCATTATTATTTCTGAGTGGGCAAAACTATTTCACATGTCACCAAGAAAAGTTTATGGCTACAAGCTGACGTTTTAAGAAGATACTCATCAATTTGAATGTTTGCCTCACTGCTGTGGACCAAGTCTCAGTAGAGAGGAGTTTGTAGATGTACAGACAAGAACAGGTATGAACTGCAAGAGCAACATCCATTTCTATTATACTAATTTTATTATTACATGATATCACATTATAAGTAGATGAACTTAAGGGGTTCAGTCTTCAGTGTCATGCTATTTGTCTCCCTTAGAGTATTCAAATAACTTAAATATTCCTTCTTGATGCATGCTTGACAACATTAGAAAATATTTATAGTGTCAAAAGGTAAAGACAAAACAATATTTCTTCTTTTCAAGGTTCAAACCAACTGTTCTAAAGGAAAGCATAATAACAGAAAGTGCTTGGCAGTGACCTTTTTTCAGTCAGCATCTCCATTTCATATTCATCTCCTTAAAAAATACATTTAAGGGAATGGGAAGCATTGTGAAATAAACTTTGAAGAGGCAACCTACTTAAAAACAAAAGAAAGTTATTTTACCTTGCATTCCCTTTTACTGTCTTTCCTATAACTAATTCTTCACTCTCAACATATAAGAAGTTTTTATCACCCAAACTACTTTCATCTACATCCAAAAGTAACAGTGACCTCTACTTTGAAAAATCCAAGCAATCAGCAGAAAGTCTCCAAGTGAACAGAGATTTTCATATTCTGATCAGTGAAGTAGGAGAGAAATAAACCACACCACAACACTTTAGTACTAATTTTCCATGTCTTAACAAATATATGAAGTAAAAACACAACAGACTGAGATATTCAGGAACAACAACCAAACTAAAGAGTACCTCTTGTTTGTTTATCATGGCAAAGCATTTTTGAAAGATAAAGAATGAAAAGTACTACTTTTAGTTACAGTAGAGGTTCCTCTCTATACAAATCAAGTGTGTTTCTGTATTTTATTTGAAAAGGGTGACAGCTAGTCAGACTCAGATTCAATTAGCTTTAAAATATACTCAGCAAGTACGAGCAAATACCCTTTCTCAAAAAAGCTGCAACCCTTAAAGAAAATCCCAAATGCAGGCAAAATTATCATAATAGGCACTTCTATTTGTTAGGCCTTTGGAATACAGGCTGAACTGAACAGAGGTTTTTCAGACCAAAGGACTGGGTCCTGGGAAAGTTTGTAAAGAGATCCAAAAGCCAGCTACCCACAGGAGGAGAAGTGACATCTATGGAAAATTATAAGCAAAACATACAGTCAACTTACTTTACTTATTATCTGGGTTTTGTTTGTGTGTGTGTGGGGGGGTGGTTTTTTCTCTTTTAAATTTCTTTTTTTTTTCTTTTTTTTAATTGCCCAGTGGCAATAAAAACAGACAAGATTTTATATTACCCAATGACAAATCTAATGGGCAGTAGTTCAGCCATCATTTGAGACATCTAAGCCAAGTATAGCAGATAGAGTACAAGAATTCTGGAGACCAAAGGGAATAACTGACTGCACTAAATATTACACGATGACCCTACAGGTAGGCAAGTATTTCCCACTGTAGAAAACACTGAGGACTGAAGAAAGGCTGAAATGTGAGTCTGTTGTTATGCTTGGGCTTCCTATACATAGGTTCCTGCTTCTCTGATTTCTCTGCAGTCAGGCAGCTTCAAAACTAAAAACATTAACACCCTCGCATCAAAACATCAATCTCCTATGGACTTGAGTAATACAAAGCTGTATGTATGTATACCCAAGCAGGTACAGAAGTCTTCTGGTTTCAGCTGGGATAGAGCCTATTTTCTTCCCAGTACAGTGCTGTGTTTTGATTTTAGTGTGAAAACATTGATAACACAGTGATGTTTCCCTTGTTGTTGGTTATCCCAAGTTAAGGAATTTTCAGTTTCCCCTGCTCTGTCAGCAAGCAGTCACATAAGAAGCTGCAAGGGAATATAGCCAGGACAGCTGAGCTGAACTAGCCAAAGAGATGTTCCACACCATAGGATGTCATGCTCAGTATATAAACTGGAGGAAGTTGGCTGGAGAGTCAGATCATACTGCTCAGGCACTCCTCAGCAGGTGGTGAGCAATTGCATTGTGCATCACTTCTCTTTTTTTTGGGCTTATTTCTCTGTCTTTTAGTCATATTCCTTTTCAATACAAATTATTATTATAATTTATTATTATTATTTTGATAATTATATTTAGTTTAGTTAAGTTAATAAACTGTTCTTATCTCAACCCACAAGTTTTATTTTTTTCATTTCTTCTCACTGTCCCACTAGTGGAGGGAGGAGTGAGAGAGCTGCTGCATGGTGTTCAGTTGCTGGCTGGAGTTAAACCAGGATACGAAGCTAGGTTTTTCTCACAGAGTGCTTCAGCTACAAACATCTACAGCAACAGCACTGTGATTGCAACTACCACTGCTTCTGCCTTCCATATCATGAAAGGTAACAGAGATCAATATTGTATTATAAGAATACCATCCTACAGGTTGTGTTAGTGATGCTCTGTGAACAACCATTAGCTATAACTTCCAGTGATTTGGAGGAGTACCTATATTTTGTGATTCTGACTTGGTCTGTGCTATTCTGAGTGGTGTGAAAGTGCAGAAGTTAAGGTCAGAACGTAAGGCAGAATCAGAAAAATAATGTAAAAAATTTTGCATGTACCTACACAAATGCTATCCAAATCCCACTCATTTTTTTTTAATTTAATCTTGCTTTCAGAAAAACAACTTGATAAAACAACATGAAGACTTTGTATCTGGGGCTATGGCAACTCACACGTTTTATAAGTAGGCATAAACCCACGTTCTAATATATTTTCAGCAGTGGTTGGTATCCTGAAAAGAAAATCACATTGGTTTTCTCTCCTTACTTGATATGACACCATCAGGACTAGTGCGAAACAGTACTACAAAGGTATCCAAAAAGCATAGTTGTTCTCCAGTGAAGAAAGACTGAAAGAGCTGGAGTTGTTCAGTCTGGCGAAAAGAAAGCTCTGGGGGGATGTTACTGTGGCTTTCAGCATCTAAAAGGGACCTCTAAGAAAGATGGCAACAGACATTTTAGCAGGGCATGTTGTGACAGAACAAGACTTAATGTGTTTTAAATTAAAAGAGGGTAGATTTAGATTAGATATAAGGAGTAATTTTTTTTTTTTTTTTTTTTTATACAATGAGTATGATGAAATACTGGAACAGGTTGTTTAGACAGGTGGTAAATACCCAGTCCCTGGAAACATTAAAGGTCCAGTTGGACAGGGCTCTGAGCAACCTCATCTAGTTGAAGATGTCCCTGTTCACTGCAGGCAGGTTGGACTAGATGACCTTTAAAGGTCTTTATCAACTCAAACCAGTCTAGGATTCTACGATTATATGGTGCTTCATGACTGTAGTAATTTCTGTCAAACTTAGGAAGCTTCTTATGCTTTTGAGATCATCTTGATCTGTAGTGCAGCCAGTGGATTAAGTACAGTTTTGTATTTCAAAAGTCTGCTGCCAAACTCCGGTATCTTATCTTTGTTATTTTTTTGGAATAGCTTTAACAGACATATTTGCTCATGTGTACTCCTAAAACATCACTTTCAGCACACAAGTTGAGGCAATTTTTAATAACAATTTAAAATCTAGTGACTTTAACATCTGTATGATCTGCCTCTATTAGCAGGGCTGTCCAGATGTTTGCACTTTCTCCCACATCACCATACCTATGCAACGTTTGAAATGACTGCTTTGGTTTACATAAGGTCTATGAAAACATGAATAATTTTTTTATGATCTGTTGTTATTTAAAAATCCAAAAGTGTCTTTCAGTACTTCCTAACAATGTACCACAGCAGGAAGCTGATTTGCTGAATTGAAGATATTTTATCTGGACTTAGTCCAAATGGCTGAGAGGCATATCAGAGCCTGAGAAGATACACATTTCAGAAGTACTGCACAATAGGTAGTTTTGAAGTGCCACCAATGAATAATAAGTACGGGTAAGATTCCTTTCTCCATAAGCTGTTTCACCAGCTTAACAGTTAATTCCTAGCTCCAGACTAATTCCTAGCTGTGATGCATATCTGAAAATGCAAGTACTGCACAGGTTTTAAACACCTGATTTCTCAAACTGTAAATATTGAAATGTTTCAAGTTTTTTTTCTGCTTTACATATATATGCATATATATGTAGAAAGTAACATATTTACAGTTTTATGGCTCTATACATTTTCAGAGAGAAAAGGAAAAGACCATTTAAGATTAAGTTCTATATTGTCAGAAAGCCAGGTGTGCATCAACTGGACATAAATTGATATGGAAACAGAAACACAGTTAATAGCAAGTGCAGCCACGGAGTGAGGCTCTGTTAAGAGTCTTCCATCATAACTGTTAAAGACAAAGGGGACATGCTGCTAGCAGCTGCTTAAATTGTTGTTTGCTGGAGGCTGGAGAGTGCATTTCATGCACCAAATCTCAAGCTATTTTCTGACTTAGGATGGAATTGGCCACAAGAAGACAATACGAATTCTTTTAGCAAATGTTTGTGTAGCTGCAAGAAGTATTTTTCATTTTAATTCTGTGGAAAACTTTACTCAGAGGGGAAAATATGATGAAGTATTAATGAAAATTTGCAATTCTTTGATATCAGTGTCAGTGTAGGCTTGGCTGGACTAATGCAAAGAAGCAACACTAAAATAGATTCCATTGTGGTCTAGTCTTGTCATCTGGAGAAAAGAATGATCTTTTTTCTTCCCTTACCTTGGGGAATACTCATATACCATTCCTCACAAACTGATTTTGAATTCCTAAGAGAGCTACTGTTCTTTTTAATTATTTGCCATTTAGAGTGCTCAATTTAGTTCTGAATAAAATAACACTGGTTTGTATATACCTCAATATTACACCTTTCATCTGATATGTAATATTTACTCCATGGAAGTGAAGCCTTAAATTATGTTTACAGTCTCTGTTAGAAAGAATCTTATTACCAGACTAGCCCTAAATGTCTTTTCCCACCAAAACAGCATGCAAATGCATGGAAAATGTGCTTTAAGTGTTAAGAATCACTAGGCTTTTTTAGAACAGGGAAGAGTTTTCTCATGGAGATAATGCATGTAATGCTCAATTTTAGTTTTATTTTTTCCTTCTCTTAACTTCCTCAGAAATTCCTGAAGTCTAGCTTCCTACAATGCAAAGTATGACTGAAAATTATGGAAAACCTCTAGTTTTTGTCAAAACTTACATCTTAGGTCAGTGATGCAAACACCATTTCCCCAGCAGTTAAACAGACATAGGAAAAGATCTGACTCTGAGCAGCTGGATCCAAAATGATTATTTATAACATGAAGATCAAACACAAAGCCTCCTATCTTCCTATCAGGTTTAATGAGATGGAATACGTTTAAAAACACATTGTTCACATTATTCCCTCCATGCCCTAAAACAACGAACCTGAAACACAAAACAGCTACTGCTATCTTGGAAAGAATGTAATGGTCTGTCTTGAAAAATTAATAATTCATATAAAATTTTACTCTCTGTCTTGGTGTAGTATTTTTTTCCTTTGTTTAAATCTTCCTCACATCCTGACCAAAATCTTTATTTACAGAACCATTGTATTAATGTCAAACAGACTATGCAAGCATATTAACTGGAGAGATTCTGACTTCTCAGTCAGAAGACTATATTTTTAATTCCTTTCTCAATCATCACAAAAGGAATTAAAAACAAACAAACTAGTAATTACTGATTTTCTGAACATTTTTTATCTTAACACTGTATTTTCACCATCTTAGCTACCAGGTCAAACTGAAAGTTCCCTGAAAATATTGTCATTTTATAATATTGAAGAGCTTCTTTAGCTGTCCTTTCCAAGTCAAAGGTCACCTCCAAAAGATGTCTCTGAAAAGAGATTCTCAAAGCTTTCTCTCAATTATTTAGAACTGAAATCTGAGAAGTGGAAAACAAAAGACTCTGTGGGTAGCCTCAATGTGAAAAATTTACTGTCTATGCTGGTCAGAAAATCAATGTAGCCCACAATTTACTGCTCTGAGCTTTTAGTCATTTAACTGTTTTCTGTTGAGATTGGACATTAATTAAGGATGTTTCACTGCATATAAAGATTCCTGAAAACCAAGGGAAAACAAATCTATTCTTTCAGCTACTACTATTTTTACCAGTACTTCATGGAGAAATACATTAATTTGTAGTTGAAATATAGACAAATATTATCAATGTTGTAGTGACACACTTAATTTCTCCTTAAAGTTTCATCATAGTCTTGTCCTGAAGAGCAGAGAAATATTTGTTACTTACAGTTTCAGGACCAGACTTTGATTTTTTTTCCTTATCCTGTAAATGATAATAATGTCATAACCAAAATCTGCAAACAATTACTTCCTACTTAAATCCTACACAGTCTGCTACCATTCCGCCAGTATACACTGTCTTTAAAAATAAAAGGAATAACTCAGACACTAATATAATCAGATTTTCTGTGCATGTCTGTTGACTTCAGCATTGGTGGATTCTCACTTTACAGGGTGAGAACACCCAAAGGGCTTCCAATGACCTACCACACCAAGCCACATGCTTTTTTGAACATATACAGTTTCCCTCTTTTCATTCCTTTCTCTCAACTGACTCTAAGGATTACCCAAGAAGCTTTTAACACTATGTACTGGCCAGGGAAAAAACACTGTGGTTTTGCCTCATTCAGCATCAGCATTCGTACATGATGTTCTGCTGATACCTGATGTTATCTCCTCTGTTAGAAGTCTCTCAACTAGCACTACTCTCACACATACTCTTATGTCTTGGTTTTCTCACCAAGCTCAGTGCTGTGCTATTACAACTTTATTTATTAAAGTGAGGAACAAAACATAGACCCATGATTTTCTTGTATAAAATGTCGATTCGCTGTGTTGGAGGTATTTAGTCACAGGAATACAAAATCCAAGGATTTAATTTTTCTGTTAATCCTTCTAATTTCTGAGCCTGTGCTTCCATTAAAATGCTGCAGATAAGCAAAGCTTCTGGTGCGTCTAGCTGCGGAAGTGGACAGTGCAGTTACTGCAAAGATCACAGCTCCATAAAGCAACTAACACAGTCTCAAGTAGGCATTTTCTCCGTTTAGCTCCATGATAGTATAGCTGGAAATCCAGGAAAGACAACAACCACAAAAAAACACATACAACTCCTGAGCCTGTTTTTTTCCTCAGGTTAAAAGCTTACTTCGATCTGTAATGTGTGAAAGAGAAGGAATTTAATCCTCCTTTCTGTGAGAAAGCAACCTCAACTCCAGAGCTGTGGTCTAACTTCTATAATCCTTTGGTTTGATATACTTCAATTTTCCTAAAAGTTAAGAAAATAGCAATTCGCCTTTCAGGAAAAAAAAAAAAAAAAAAAAAAAAAAAGAAAGCCCCTTAAGTCAGAACATAAGAAAGTAGGAAGAAGATAGTGTTTGAGGAAAATATTGAGTTACTGGGGGGGGGGGGGGGGAAGCCCCATTCTTTTTATCATCTTTGTTTCTAACAAGAAAAATATGCTGAAGATAAAAAATGCAGTGTGTGTGTATATCTATCTATATCTATATATATATATAAAGAAGCTAGTCTTCAGTGACTATTGGTGAAGCTAGTCTTCAGTGACTATTGGTGAAGCTAGTCTTCAGTGACTATTGGTGAGCATTGTGACTACTGTGTCTGATACATTTCTCTGTTGCCTAAGCACTTCTGCTGCTATCGCTTATTCAGAAAGCAATTAAGAATAAATGTACCTGATTAGGTGACTTGGCTGTCCGTCCTGAACTCATTCACAATATGCTGGTTGACATGCCAAATTGACATGGATGCCCACCCCACTCGGTTACAGCCAAACACTGCATTCTCATTGGGAGATGCTTTCTGAAGTAGTTCTTGACTATAGCTGGTGTGTAATACATCCCAATTCCCTTCAGGGCAAAGGCAAACAACTGATTTTAAGTTGCTTTCTGTGGAAATCTAACTATTGGAAACAACTAGGATCAGCTTTTTAAACATTCAGTTACAATTCTGAATAACAAACGGGACTGAAACACTCAAGTCATTTACTGGAGATGGGATTTATCTCATCCACTTGTAGATCCACAAAGTAGCCTACAATAGATTTATTTTCTAGAGCTCCATTTTTAGTGGTAGTGAGAACTAGGAACTTAGAGAACAATTAAAGTGTCCTATGTCAGATCTCTACTGAAGAAATGAGGGAATGGCTCTCCAGAAGTGCCTATTCTTTTTCTATAAAGAAAGCTTCAATGACCACTGCAGATACTACTGACACATATTAGCTGTCTACATAGATGAGAAGCCTCCTTCCATAGATTTTTGCTGAAAGGCTAGAGAGGGATTTTGAAGCTTACTCCCACTCTTTCTTGAGTGAATGAGTATTTACAGTACCTTTCACAACAGAGTCAAGCAGGTTAATTTGAACAACTGATTTCTGAAGCTCAATTCACTAGCAGCTTGCTACTGCCTTTTCCCAGCTGGCACCAGGCAGTGGAAATTTTCGAATTTACTGAATCTCTGGATTTGATTTCTCATGAGCTACCTTTACTTCATGCACTTATGTTCAGCCTTCATATGAACCTGAATGTTATACCAGCACATGAAAAACAAAACCTTAGTGCATCTCAGTATGATTCGTAACTGTCTGCTTAAACATCTCCTAAGCCTTTTTTATTTGCACAAAAATGTCTAGAAACAAATAAAGATGCTAGTGTGTCTGGAAACAAATAAAGATGTTAGTGCCTATTCTCCTATGTTGCTACACTCCCATTAGCGTCACTGCTACCTGTTAAATTAAAGGGTCAACCTCACTGTGAAATAAATATGACATGGGAGGATATGATTATTCTCATAACTTCATTTTTTTGCTTAGTAATTTCAGTTTACATTTCTGGTTCTGGCTCTGCATATATGTCTAGACTGGTACTAAATATGTACAGGCAGAATGTATTTTAAAATCACATGCAAGCAGCCAGTTCATTCCACCAACATAATACTATACGGGCAACAAGGAATGGAAGGGAGACAAAGGTATATGATCATTTAGCACTATTTTTCTTTTAGAAACGTATTTCTTGATTCATCAAGGAAAAACAGACAAAATTTGATGAATCTCTAGGTTGTTGTATTTTGGCTTATTTATTTTTTTATGCAGCCTTCAAGTTGATTTATAACATTACATTAAAATAACTTGGTGGTGGCAGTCTTTGTTGCAAAACAAATGGATCAAATTAACCATCCTGTGTACTACAATTCCGGACAACAAAGTGCCAAACAGTACATGGATGGGTTCAGCACTTTTAAAATGTTGTGTATATATATTAATGGTTACTTTTAGCCATTGACTGATTATACTTTAGTTATCATGTAAAGGGATCAGCCCCATTACATGGAAAAAGAATTAAAAAAAAGCCCAGCCAGCTATCAAGTACTTGGACCTCTATTAATATCGCCTGAGAAACACTCAGTATAAATGAGAGCCTGAAATGAGGGACAAAGGTGAACTTTTTCAATGCTAGTAATTAATTCTTGCTTTGCATAGGGTAATTGAGGGCAATCACAGAATATTGCATGTCATTTCATTACCAGGCCATCAGATGGACTTCTACTTGCATATCCTGGTAAATGTGTTAACCCATGAGTACCTTGACTTCTGGACCCATGTTCAAGATAAAAGCCTCCTTAACCTTCTTGTCACTCTCATCTTCCTTTTAAATGCCTTGTGGCCCCTAACTGTATTTTCTGCAGGCTAAACAAACAAACAAACAAAATGCAGATTCGCATGCTTTAGGATGAAGAAGAGCAGGAATAACATCACAACATAAAATAAAACCATCCAGGAACAGCATTAAGTATGATTTAAGATTATAATGAAATTCCCTGCTTGGGATTTTCATGCTGTTGTGGTCACTGCTGTCACAGCCCTTAGAATCTTTTCCTGTGCCTGTGAAAATCCCTTACCCAGTTGTTCAGACCTCAGAAGCAAATAGTGAAGAAAGCCAAAAGAAGATGCCAGTGTAACAGATAACTAGAAAAATACCAGGGCTGTGATGGAAATGAACGACCAGGCTCTTGGTCTCTTCATGAATCTTGCTCTCTAGTGATACTTTTAAGGCCACCACACATTGTTGACTGAGCACACACGTAAATTAGCAAGAGAGTTTGAGCTTCTTTCTGCAAGATACTTTGTGGGACATAGAAATATGCCTACTTCTTCAAAATTATTCAAGATAACAATTCCTGCTGTTTGTGTGATACGGTTGTTATGCCACATAGAATATAGTAAGTTTGATGCTAATTAGCAAAACAGCAGGACACAGGTACTGATGCATTCAGCTTGATACATGATGACAAAAAAAAACCCCAAACAAACCAATAAACAACAACAACAACATAAAAACCCCAGCCAAACCAACAACCAACCAAACCAACCCTGAGCTAACTTATTCCTATATTTTCATGTCCCACAGGACAGTTTGCCAACCCCAAAAAACCCAAAAACAAAACAAAGAGAAAATGAGCTCAATTTAAAAAATATTTTCAGTAGTACAGTTTTTTGATCTTCAGTTAAAATTGTGTCCACTTTTTTTTTTTAAATATATTTTTACAGGGGGGTATTGTTTTGTTATGATTTGGCCTCACGTAAATAACTTCACTATTCAAATGAAACTGAATAATCAAATATATTTTAGCAAATTTCCCAAGAGGTCTTTTTGCAAAACTACTAATGTATCTTAGTTTGATGATTTCAGTAGTAAGAAAGTCAAGTGAAGTAGTTTCATTTTCATCACAAATATTTTTTATTTGCTTAAAAAATCTTCACAGTTTTGGAGATGTCAGGGAACATTAACCCACTATTAAAACAATCATTTATCACAATTAACAGAGAGGAACGCTTTCTTGCTGTAATTGACTCAATTTTTTCCCCCATACACTAAAGGCTATTATCCTCAGGCCTCAATAAACCTTCCACACTGTTTGTCTGGTATTTCCAAATATAAGGAATTACCCAGACTGGTGTTTCACTGTGCAAAAGCTCTGGATTCTCCACTACAAATTTTTAGGATCTTTCATTCCCATCAGATAATTTCCATGTCTTCCAACTATACACCCTGATATACAACCAATATCCCTTTTATCAGCCTTAATAATGCTATTTAATTAAATGGAAATTGCACTTATTAAAAAAAGAAAAGTGAACTTAACCATACATATTTTCCTAAGAAAAGAAACCATTACTATTTCTAAAAGATAATCATAACACACATTTATTTTTTTCAAACAGCATTATGCACTTTCTCAGCTGACCAGAAAGGACTTTTGTCTGAATGGATAACAAAGCAAAACATGCCTTGATCTCCCAGCCCTTGAGATGGCAAGGCTTTGTAAAACCAGAAAAGATGCAGTAACAAGGGACTAGTACATTGTGTTTTTCAGACAGACTCTTGTTAATACACTGCTGAGATATTTGTTTATTTATTTCTGAGCTGAGTTTAAATCTATTATCAATGAAAGACAACGGGAGGGGGAAAAAAAAGACTGTTCCTGACCAGAGTTAAGACCATTTGATTCAAATAACCTTTATACCATGGTGCTTTTTCAGATGGGCGGGTGCAGTTTGTCTACATGAAGGATGCAAACAACAACTTCCAAAGCATCAACATATGTGGTATGCCTACCTTTTGTAAATTACACAAGAAATCAATACTTAAACTAAGGCTGTCAAAACCGCCGAGAACTTAACATATGAATGACTCCAAATGAATCACAAATTATTGATCATCCTATCAGCAGAACAGCATCGATGAGGAATAACCAACTAGTTCAGCTTATTGTCAGTTTTGAGAAATGAAAAACTGGAAAACACACCTACCAAATGGACCTTGAATATAAACCCTTTCTGAAGAACTCCACATTTCTCAGCCTGACAAGCCCACCTTGGCCAAAGGATTTATATAGTGTCTGCTTGCAGTTGAGGCAATGGACTATAATTACCTGGACTGAGTGTTGCTGTAAAATAGCACAATGGGGGAATAGTATTTATGAATCATAATTAGTATGGCCCTTTCCACACAGATGGATCATGGAGCTGCTCTTCATTAGAGCACCAAAATGAAGTAACAAAATGATTCATAGATCATTGCAGGCCTTGGTGTGAGAGAAATGCCTTGGTGTGAGAGAAATAAGAATGAATTAACACCATTTTCATTGAAATCCATCTCTAAACTACAGCATTAATCAAATGGTAGTATTAATCATATGGTACTGTTAATTGTTATTTTAAAGCTTTCTTAGGAGAAAAGGGACTGTCCTTATTATGAAATTTATTTACATGCCATTAATGCATTTGTCTGATAAATGCATTGATATGTATATATGTATGCATATATATATATATACACACAGAGAGATATCTATGTATAAGCACCACTTAGTATTTCAGAAATGGCAATTCAGTCATTACAAATGGAATTAAGAACCACTCCGAGGATTGTCTTGTAGAGTTGATTGAGCTCATAGACGAGAATGTGATCAGATACTTTCTTTCTAGTTTTCTTGCTTAGGAAGCAGTGACAAAAATAGCTGAGGAAAATAAATATGTGTCCTTCAGAAATAGCCACCGGAAAGATGGTACTGGCAGCAACTCAATCCTTCATTTACCAGAGGCATGGCATCTTTCTCAGATAATATATAATAAGCAATGATATTACTGCAAGGATTGCATATACTTCTTCATCTATGAGAGTCAAAAAAGCTATCATCTGTCCCTGACTTCACACAAATGATCTAAGCAAAAGCTTTACCTCCCCTGTTTTGTTGTCTGTAAGTAATAATTTCATATTTACAGGCAAGGGGTGTCAGGAAAGAGGTGATTTTCAGGAAACTTCAGGAAAAAAAGGTGATTAGAAATTGTAGGACAGGGCACAGCTGTACTTTAGTAAGTAGTCTAATAAAATGTTTGCAAAGTTTATGACAGTTATCCTCCAGCAGCCTTCAAAAAACCAAAAAGAAAGAAGTTCTTGCTCATGAGGCTTGTGTTTACAGGTATCGGAAGTAGAAGTTAGAGAAGTCCCAAACAGAAGACTGACCTGAAAAATAAATGTTACGGATGAATAAGGGTTGAATACTCAACCTGGTTTCCTGTGTCTTTCTTTATATAGCAACATATTATCTCGGATCACAAGGGCTGTATCTGACAGCATTTGTCAACAGTACACAGGAATAGAAATATTAAATAGTATGATCGTTTTTATAAAGTTGATATTTCTAAACAACAAAAAAACTCTCCAAACTGTAGTTTAGTCCAAATTTGAACACAAAATTAGCATTAGTATAGATAAAAAACAGGTAAGAGAAACTTAAATTATTTCTAAAGAAATGAGGTCTGTTCATTCTTTTTAGGAAACAGCATTGCTTGGCATTTGCATGAAAAAATAGTAATCAGTCCAATGTAAAAAAGAATTAATAAATGTTAATTTAACTTGAAAAATGTTTTCTTTTTTACTTGAGTTTTTTTTTTTTTTTTACTTAAGAGAATGAGAGAAGCCACTTTTAAGGCAAAAAGAAGAATATGAAAATATTTGAACCCTTTGGCACTTAACACTTAGCTACATAGAAAGTCTTCAATGTGGTGTTTGAGAGCCAGAGCTCTCAAAACTAAAAATCCTGTCTCTCAAAACAACCTGCAATGCTCTAAGACTTCTTTCTGCCATTACCCTTTCTTAGCAGTGTAGCTTGGAGAGCCATAAGGTACTTACTTTGAAGGCAGAAATAGATGCTTTAGGACTCATTATTAACAGTTGTTCCTTATCATCCCCATATTGAGCTGCACTAAGTCGTCACCATTGGCTTAGCCTGAGCCATCTTCCACAGTGACTTAATACAATTGGTTTACACTGAAACAGAGTTGTTGTTGGGCCTTAGCTGCATGGGCTGTAATGATTACCTAGACATGTAGCAAAAGCCAGCTGTGGAAAGTAAATTCAAATAGTTCTAGCTAGATCTTGTTTGTTGCTGCACTAACTTAATCAGCATCATCCCAACACAGATGAGTTCTTAGGGTTTCATTCATCCAAAGACTGAGAAGACTGGCCTGGCCTTTCTTAGCCAATAAAGACCAATGCAATTACAGTTCATTGCTTCAGGGGAAAAATAGCAAAAGATTAGTTTTATGATGGAGATGTAATAGTTTTGACATGGCCACAGGGTATATTTAATTTTTAACTTTCATCTTCCAGCATGTTTTCTTTACCTTAATAGTGTGCAGCTATAAAACTCAAGTTTTTGGCTGTTTAAAGGGAGACTTGAAGCTGCAATAGCAACAAATTGCTGGAAGTCCATAGAGAAGATTTTGGAAAGAAATGCGAATTCTTTAATTCGTACCCTAGAGAAACCCCAAAGTTTCAAAACTTTATTTGTGAAATGCACAGAGAAACCATAAACTTCAGCTTGGATGAAGAAGCATGTTATGAAACTTTAACAAGATCTCCAAGGAAGCCTAGATGAAAAGGTAAAGATATGTTGCTAAAACTTAAAAAAGATATAACTGACATAAAGTCACTTTCATGGTTTTCATCTGAACCCTGGATAATCTGGCCGTACTTGTGAGTTCTCAATAAACATCTTTTCTTAGCTGAAAGACAGTCTTCAAATGTTTAATATTTTTTAGAAACTCAATTAATTAGAACTTAAAAAAGTAGTACAGAAGAAGGTGCAGTAAATGGAAATAACAGAATTCTGCATACCACTGTATTTTATTTTATTTTATCGTTATTACTTGTTTATTTTTTTATGATTATCTGTTGTTATCTGCTGTCTTACTATTATCTTTTACTTTATGAAGACTGTAAGGCTTTTACACAGAAAATACATGAATCCACTATGCAGCTACCCCTGTATGTGATCCATACTTGCCTGGTTGAAAGAGTTAATGCACAGAAGTATAAATCACATTGTACTATTTCTGTATGATGTACTAAAGATTTTGTGAGTGTGGCAAACAATATTTCTGTGTTTTGCTGTCAAATCATGGAAAAAAAAAAGTTTGGACCAAATACTTTTAACAATTTTTAATCAAGTAAAAGTAAGATTCTTCATGTTGAAAAGAAGATCTTATTTAGAAAAGCCTCCAACTTTTCCATTAAAAATAAAAGGCATTTTAAATTAAAAAATAATCTGGTACAGGAAACTGAAAACAATTTTAAATGAAAATTCACACTTTAGGACAAGCCCTGGCTTCTATGTCAACCTTAACGACATTTTATCTTAAAAAAAAAAAAAAAAAAAAAAAAGATAGATAACTAAATAAATTTCTTTTCTGCCATGTATGCTTAATCTGAGTAAATTTTTAAATGTTTTTTTGGCAATAACACTTGTCATGAAACATATGGAAAACCATATTTACTCAGACAGAGGATTTGCTTTGAAAACATTAAGTTAAAATTATGTCAAAATTCCCACTGTCACAAGGATTTGGGGATGCACTCAAAGTCCAGAAGAGAAGTTGGTTAACTTTTCCCTGACTTGACCTCTCAAATTTGTCCTCATGAATTTAAATCTGTATGGAAGACCCTCTGGGCTTACGAAGAGTTAAACAGAATTTTAACAGAAGATGGTCACTTCTATGTTTCCTGATCCACTCAGGCTCTGATTTCCAAACTCTCCCTAAGACTTTTGGACAGTGTTAAAAAAATTTCCTCTCACTGAGCACATTTGAATGAGTAGGTAGCCTTATCCATTGGATACAGTGATATTACAGCATCCTTTGAACAGAGTAATAGCTACAGCAATAGTAATATGGTGATAGGTTAAAAAAACTCCATCTTTTCTTCTTAGTCACCCCTGGCTGCTTGCAGCACATGAGGAGCTGTAACAGGGACCCGAAACAGTAACTCCCACACTCAACCTGTGACTGAAATATGGGGAGCACAAGAAATATCACTTCAGAGTCTTTTCCTCCTGCATTTGCTTTCTGTGAATTGCCTGTCAAAATATGTATCCTTATGCACATTAGGATTCTTGGAATACTTGATTTCTTGATTTATATACCATTTAAAGGACTTGAAATGATGAAATTTAAATGCAGAGAGAAGCAACAGCAAGAAAATACATTACTGGAGCTGTAACAGGTTTTGTATATTTTTCTTTACAAAAATCATCTTACATGGGACCTATTTTAGGCAACCATCTTATCAATTTTAAGGCAGGAAAATCATGTTTCTCCTTTCACTATTAGATACTTCTAATCAGAGAAAATAGTATTTTTCTCCGTACGGAGATAGTAATCACACCAATGTTTTAGCCTGTTGTTTATAAAACACTTTCATCTGCAACTCTGTGAAGAAAACAAAGAAATGCACTATTTTCTTTGCTTGTGTGGTCTTACGTTCATGACTGCAGAAGACCTCTACCCTTTCTCATCCTGCCTTTCCCCATGCCAATTTTTTTGGTGACTCAGATCAATTCTAGCTGATCTCTCTAAGCTCAAACTACCCAGTCAATACCCTGAGTGGGTGAAAGATTAATTATTCCCACTGAGATCAGCTATGTCAGGATAGCAAAGGCCAATTATAGACAAAAGGTATCACAGAGCGGTCACTTCCAACCTTCTGCCAACTCTAATCCCAAATGCAAAGGAAAACAGTTTCCTGCTGAGGTGAAAAGGCACTAGTTTAAGTGCATCTTATATGGCCAGGATGCTGGCATTTTCCACAGGATGCATTCATTTTCCACAGCTGAAGTACAGGCTTTGCTGGGCTCTGTGACTCATCTTGAAAACAGCAGCAGGCATATACAGTTCCCAAAGCAGTGGTAATGCTAGGTGGGAGGGCAACAGAAGGCACATCAAACACATTTCTGGTGTACAAGGGGAAGAGAGGTTGTCAAGTAATTGTGACTTCAAAAAACTCTTTTGCATGCTGCTTGTTGACAGCTGTTATTATGACATCTAATCTCTAGTCATTATTTGGGGAAGCAGCTCAGCCAGGATCCTGCAGTCATTCTGCTAAACCCACTTAGTGGATTACCTCGAGCTGTAGTTGCCAGAAATGCAAGTTCTCTTACATTTGCTTGCATGAGAGACAAGTAAACATTGAGACCAGTACATGGCAGCAGAAATGCCCAAAAATCTTGAGAAAAAGAAGAGGAGGAATAAATCTGGGGACATAATGCACGCCAGTAATCCTCAGATGAGGGGTGATTGTTGCAGGTAGTAGCCTTGGGATCCTTATGAAATGGAATAGTTTTGAACAGAATCGATCTGAGTTAATTGTTTGCTATCTCAAGTGTCATTCAGTACCATCTGCAAATGAATTAGTATTTCTGATTCAGTCCTGCCATCATTGCTTTGATGACTGGAGGACGTGTGATGTCCAGCCTTTAACGTGCTCTGAATTACACCAGTGATTCCTGTTGGCTCAGGCTCATTCATGTCCTTTTTAGTGTCCTCATTCACAGATGTTCCATAGGATGAAGTTTCTAGATTTGCATCTTATTTATTATGACTGTCCCTTTTTTGAAGAATTTCTACCTTGGATAAAATTATCAAGGGTAAGTACAGTAGGGGAGGGAGTTACTTAGGACATTTCTGACACTGGCTCATCAATTAATACATAATTAGTCACACGAAGTGGAACAGCTCCATCAGAAAAACCTGAAAAAGGATGATCCTGAATAACGAATAACCTGTTTGCCATGGCAGTCTCCCCTCATAATGGAGAACACAATTCTACATATTAAATCCTTTTTCTCTCTTACTACTAGTAAATCTGGTTTCGCTCTTACAACCAGTTTTGACCAGGAACTCCCTCAGGATACTGAGAAGGCTTTGCCAGCAAAAGCCTTCACGTACCAGCATATACCAATAATAAGCTTCTGTTTAAAGTAATTGGATTTTCGAACTAAACTACAACAAAAATTTGTCAGGAAGCCTTGGCCACTTACAATATGCACAAAACAACTCCTGGGCCAGTTTGATCTCTAACATTAAGACCAGTTACAACTTTATGTATTTCACTTTGCTGAATTGATTTGAGCATTAATTCGCAATCTTCAGTAGTAGGTTTGACTGTAGTAGTTACATTGCTCAGTCATGCTGCAACATTATCCCAATACCTGTGTCACTGAAAGTATGCATCTAGCCAGCCCTTGATGGGACTGGGAATAACCTATCTTTCTATTCCAGGTCCTGAGAAGAGAGATAAATTAATCTAAAATTCCTTTTTAAAACTGATGTGTTCTTTTTCACAACATCAAGACATGAAATGAAAAAAAAAAACAAACCCACACTCGATTAAGAATTCTTCAGCAATGCAAGTCAGGTCATTCACTGAATATCAATTAGCTGAAGAAAATTCAGTTTCAGTACAGATTAACTCTAAGATACCATTGCTAAAATGAAATCCCAGGATGCAAATAGTGTATGTTAGCAGTTAGTCTCAAAAAAAATCAAAAACCAAAAAAACCACAAGACTTTGCACAGCTACAGGCTGTCTCTTGTGACTAATGTGGGGTTTGTTCAGCATACAACTTGACCATACAGCCTTGACTTTCTCAAAGAGTGTCCAAGTGAGATTTTGATTATATATTGAATAGAATATGACTACAGTGTAAATTAACATTAGCAAATTCCTTATGTTTATCATAAAGTGTGATAATTTACAGAAGATTTGAATTGCATATGATTTGCACTCAAGCTGTAAGACAGCCTGTAAATGAGAAATTAACTGATTTACAAATATTTACAAAAAATCAGGATGAGATCAGGCAAACAAGTAAAAAAGCACACAGAGTTCTGCCTTTCAGCAGAACTGTAAGAAGCAGGTATATATGTTTCAGGGAACAATCATCTGATTAAAACAAATTACTACAACTAGTGCTTCTATTTTACAATGAAAAGAAGTATATGTGGTTTAGGGAATGAACATAGAATAAATTTTCAATGGTGAATTTCTATCAGCTGTATAATGGAAACCCAAGCTTCAGGTCAATTCAGAAAATAATTAGACAAACTCCCAACTGATAGTCACAGCAGTGACTCAAACATGCTGGAAAACGGAATTACTGTTATTATTCTACAAGAACAAACATCAAGCCTGATGCTATGAGTACTCTCATGTATACCATCTTAACTTTGAGCACTACAGTTTTATTCACTGCATGTGGTGCTAAAAAGTCACATCATACAGTAAAATTCAATTTCAAAGAGTGTAAATAGTTTAATGTAAATAACACTTTATTTTATATGAAGTAGACAAAATGGCAAGAGGACTCAAAATGAAGCCTGTATTTCAGGGGTATAACTTGATAGGAACTGGGGAAAACAAAGTGACAACAAAATGACAAATATTTGTAAATGTAATTCAATCCAAACAATGATTTCATCCAGCAAGCACTTCAGCCAACACAGAATTTGTATGTGTAGGTAGCTGAGCTGAATTCAATTAAACATTTTTGGGCATTAGAGATTACACACATTAGATAAAGTCTCAAGGACAGATGTCATCATTTGCAATATAATACTTCTATTTTAAGGTAGCTTTTAAATCCATCCCAATTTGTAATGCTTAATACTTAATTAATGAAACAATATGGACAGATTCTATTGGGAGTCAGTTCCATTAATATACATTTATTTGCCTTGGTTTATCTAAGTGACAATGTGTATGTAATTTTTAATGCCCTAAAACATTTAATTGAATTTAAAGAAGCTAATACTGGTCTAGACACTGAATTGAAGTAGATAACAGAGTTCTGATTTTTTTTTAACTCCAAGCTGAGAATAATTTCATATTCATGAATACATGAGTGTTCATAAATTTTGGACACACAATGCATGAACTTTACTACTAAAAATGTATTTATGATTTATAAGATTATTTTTGTTTTAAAACAAACTCCACGTTTATACTTGAATGCATGGGAAGACACTGCTCTACACCATTCATCTGCAACACAACTATTTTAAAGAGACAACAGAAATATTAAAAATCTTGAGGATCTTTTCCCATCTACTTAAAACACTGAACAAGCCTCTGGTACATGCCTTTGACATCTTTGCAAAGTCTTTAAATAATTTTTACACTATCGTCATGATTCTTGTCAAAATTGTGAGGCACTTGTAAGTGTACAAATATAGCCCTCAATAGGACAGAAGATGGAAGCTGAAGCTAGATAACTAAGCTAAAGCTATGAAAAGCATATGCTGGAATTTTTTTTTTTTTTTCCGTATTAGAATTCTGAGTGTTAATCATTCATAGCAGGAGGTGGTTTAGAGGTCTGGTGATTTGTTCTGATCAAACCATCACAGAAAGATATGATCTCTTCAAAGCAGAACCAGCAGATTAATTATACATTCCACTCACTAGTGGACACAGAACTGACAGCTTTTCCAGTATTAAAATAGGAAGAAGTTACTACTGATTTATTTTTTTCCCCAAATCTACTTTTGTCTGTTTACTGGGATAATAAAACTTGTAAAGAGCCAGGGATTCAAGTATTTCATTACTTTCTCAGAAAATGGAAAATCTGCTAAACCTTTTTCTCTATGACTTGACTTCCATCTCTTTAATTTTCAATTTCAGCCTTGGGAATTCTACACTTTTTTTTTCTTAAATAGAGGTATTTTTTTTTCCCTCTCAAAATTCCATCAATTCTATTAAAAAAAGCCCCAACCAACCAACCAAAACAAAACAAAAACAACCCATGTTAGGGATTCTTATTTATCATTGTTAGCAGAAAGATTTCTTGGACTTTGCCATGAAGAAATCTCTGCTTATAGATCTCATCTCTGTTCACAGATCTTACATGTCTTCAGGAAACATAAGGTGTCAAATATCTTAATGACAAGGCACTTCAAGTTATTGAGATTTAAGGCAGTGATAAATAGGAAAATAGAAGGCCAGGATGCTTCAGTGAAGTGAAACTTGGATAATACAGCTTTGCATCCTTCCTTTATCATTATTATTGATTTTACAAAGGGAATTTAATACAGTTTGCAGTTGGAGACATAATATTAGAGGAGCTGAAAGATCAAGTAAATTTCTAAGCAAGTTTCAAGCTTGCCTGAAGAAGAATTTGATCTGCTGGTGTTTGAAACACAACAGGCCTAGGGTTTGTTTGGAGAAGAGGTAAAAACCACATTTAATCCCAGCAGCCTCAAACTACAGAGGTTCTTAAACAGGTCATAAAACATCCTGTCCAGAAATGGACAGGTTTTTTTTTCTTTTAATATTAAAGGTACTAATACAATGACTAGGAGAATAATATATACCCAAGAACCACTTCATAAGATGCTTACAGGTATTAGAAACAAGAATTCAACATGCCATAATAATTATTAAAAAAAAAATTGAGCATGTTGATGCTCAATTTCAGTCTCTCTTACCATCCATTAGTTGGAGAGGAATAGCAATTAACCTGCTTCTTCTACAGTACAATTGCAATTCTCCATCTGACAGTTGCTTTCAGGTTTCTGCTAGCTTTTTCTTTCACTGAAAATAGTACTCTATCCTTTTTCTACGTTTAGCAAGTCCCCTGTTTAGATTTGGTTTAAAACAACCACTTCAGGGTCCTGTGAGATCTAAATGTATCTAAATAATTTTTCGTCAGTCTGCTTATTTCTCCAGTTGATTTGGGGGTCTTCTTTCACCTTCTTTGAGGAGAAATCCCTGCTATTTTCAAAAGAGGAATTACAATAGTAACTTTTTTTCCTGGACTTGTCATCTGTGAAGGCAAGAAGACCTCCAGCAGCACTTCATGGCTAGGTGCATCAGACTACAATCAGGGTATGCTTCTCTGTCTCTTCTCCCCTTTCTCTCGGCTTTACTAAACATTCCTCTGTTGGCGGACTTCTGCATCTTGAATTCAATACATGGGGGGTGCCATTAGGCTGGGTTTGTGTCAGTCTTAAATTAACTTCTATATTGTGTTTTGTTCAAATAGTTATCCTGGGTTTGGCTGGATTCTTTCCCAGTCTTTCATAAAGACTACAGAGGAAATGATGTCTAATGTAACTTTATTCCAACAAAGCTGTAGAGAAATTCACAGTGGAGAACTAACGGAGATTGTATTTTTGTTAAACTATTGTCTTAATTATCCAAGGTAAAAAAAAAAAAAATCTGACACATTTACTTGCATAAAGTGATTTGCAAAGTTAGTCAGCAATTACACTATGAAACCAGAGATATGGTTGCCCAAGGAGGTGGTGGAGCCCCTTCTCTGGAGACATTCATGATCAGGCTTAATGAGGATGCATTCTGTGATTCTATTACTCTATTTCAAAGCTAAATTTTCTACATCTATTGCCTAATAACTATGAAACACACATACTATGGATGAAAAATACTATTTACTTTAAACTGATATAAAAGAAGGAACTGAACTTGTGAAAACACTAAAAAGGAGCAAGGAGTGTACTAGTCATCGGGATCCACAGACTAGCAGTAATAGAATAAGAAATACCTACAGACCCTGCCACCTCTGGACCTCCTTTTCCTCTCTTTCCTCCACTCCAGCCTAACACTGCTTTTCCTCATCCCAACCCTTTTAAATGACCTGATGAGATCAGAATCAAAAAGGCATATATGGCTGCAGTCAGATCTCCAGCTTTATTTAAAATGTAACACTTATGTCCCTAACATCACTTGCTTTCCTGTATCCTATTCATATTTTTTCTCTTCAAACCCTTCAATTTGCAAAGCTACACCAGCAACACTGAATACGTTTTCTATTAACATGAAAAACACTGCAATGGAAAACAGACCTAAAGTTGAGTGCACATAAAACAGGAAGTCAGAGAGATGACCAGAACTGTATTTGTACAACTGCATCCACTGAGTGACTTATAGGTATGATGAGCTCTGTCGCAGAGGAGGGCTGGGACCTGGGGGCTAAAAACCACTGAACATTGGGTTTTGTTCTTGCTAATGGCTGAAATACCTCTTTTTCTTAAACTAACATAGCTACACAATGAATGGTCACACTTTGTTAATAGCAAATGTCAAAACAGATGTGCTTAGCAAATTATCACTTCTAATCCATTTAATTGAAAGTCTGTTAGTCTTAGCTGCTCAAAACATTCTGGTTTTGTTTGATTGCAATAAGCTTATCACTAGAAAGGCAGCTGATGATAATATCTAGAACAGCTTGACCCTGTCACAGGTTTGCAAAGTGTCAGATTAACTGACTAGATTGTGTGCAGTACCTGTCTTTCCTTTTTTCTTTTTCAAAAGCAATGATGTGCAATTCAGCCCTCATCACTGATACTGTATTTTCCACTTTGACTATCTGTTCCTTTCACTTCTGCATGTGTTTGATTTATTTTGTCTTAAGGGAAACATGAGAGAACTTACCAAAAATTGGAGTCCTTCTCATCTAACCTTTTGCAGGAACAACTATCAGTATTGCTATCTAAAAGCTGTAGAAGTAATATTTTTTTTTCTATAAACTCTTAAGGTCATTAGAATTGCAAGACTTAATGAATATCATGCATTTTCAGCCACTTGTTTTGGTGGTTTGTTTTTTTGTGTGTGGTTTCTGTTTGTTTGGGGGGTTTTGTTTCAGCTTTAATAAAAGGGAAAAAAAGGTTTCCATGGTGGCAGATTATCACACAGACTTGGATCTTGGTATTTGAATCTGAAGTGTGTGTATCTGTTCAGTTGTCCAGGCACAGCTGTGTAAAAAAAAAAAAAAAAAAGTTTGATGCTGAGCCCATTCCTGCTATGAGAAAGTATATGGCATTTTCTGTTGTACTGGTGACTTCTGCTCTGTGTGTAATGACTGGTATGCTGTCTCTAAGAACACCTTCTGCAATGTATTAGCTTGATGAGGGTTGTAAGTGCCTTAGGAAAATCCCCACTGGCTGCACTGGACTTAATTTTTTTTACGTTAAGACACTGCAGCCTTACACAGAGTAGCTTCTTCCTGAACTCCACAATCAAGTTACATAGTTGTATTTGTGGTGGCTTAGGCAGTGCACCTAAAATGAAAGGAAACCTTCTCTAACAGATGCAGATTTACAAGAAGGTTTTGAAAGTTTTGCACAGTGTTACATAGATATTTCATTACATAAAACAGTTAATGTGTTCTTTTTTTTTGGCCAGGTACAGATGTGGAGAGAGAAAGTCAGAATTTAATTTTAAAAGTAATTCTCAGAAGACTGGTTTCAAAGTCAAACCAGACCAAACCAACCAATAAAACTAGGGCAGGGATATTCAGAAGATACTTGAAGGCTGGAATGCTTTGTGTACAATGTACCAAGAGAGACAGATATTTTACAGCAATTAAGAAATCAAACATTTTAGACTGACATACACTGTTGTGTTCTGCTATCGTGGCATTCCTCAGATAAGAACTCCAAGGGTAGAAATGCAGGAGGTTGGATACAGCCTGCATTTATCTTCTGATTATAAGAAAGATAGCAATGAAAACATTTATAATTACATAAAATCTTATCATAGCTACTAGAATTAAAGGCAATCTGTGCCTAGCTTTTGCAGCTCATGCTTCTACCTGTGGTTTTGAATTTCTCTATTTAGATTCAGAATAGAAAATTAATGATATTTTGCTTGGTGGATTTGTGGATTCTAAAAAGACTTTACAAGGGTAATTAAGGTGAGGGAACTGCTGGTTGCAGGTAAGAATGGTCTGTATGACTACTTCTGTTGGGTAGTGTGTTGAACATAGTGTCTGAAGGTTTTAGCATGCAAGAATGTTAACAGTGTGTTAGCTGATGCACAGCAGCTGTTCTCCAAACAACAGCAAAGACAGGTAATTCAGCACCCTGTCTCTGATATCACTGAGAGTAAAGGGCATTCGACCTTGAAAAGCCAGCTCATGTATTAGCAGTGAGATGTTGGACCTGATTGCTCTTAGTCATTTCATAAGGTTTGATATGAAATATTCTAAATAATTGCAATGCCGACTTCTCTCCCTTTGTTTGATCTTCTTCCAGACTATGGCTGTGTGAGCTGAACGCTAAAAATTGTCTCATTTTTCTTCAAGATTGGCCTTGCTACTGGGGTGCATACAGTACACATTTTAATAGCTTCTTCCTTCAAACACTTATGCACATGATTAACCTTTTATGTGAGAATAATCTGCAGTGTCTTATTGGCAATAAGTATCAGGTCCTATGGATATGATGATGTTCTAAAAAGATAACCAGGTCACTTTAACAGCTAACGGTCACAAATTTCCTCTTATGGAGGAAATGACAAGGAAAATGTGAAGAAATGTCATTACGTACTTTCGCCACTTTGCCCTGCACTTTATCACACCATAAAAATATTTTGCCGTTGTATTGGATTTGCACAAAATTCAGCTAAAAATTCAAAGGCCTACCAAGGTATAACTGGTGGGATTTTTTCCCAAATATATCTCATAAGTGGTATTGTAATTCATTGTTGAAATTTTTATTATTAAAGTTATAGTTTAATCTACCACACACTAAAATCATATGGTTTAGTTGATCCTTAAATATTTGCAGGTTTTCATATATACAGAAGACTGCATTTTATCTTAATAAACACGTATCTCAGACTAATATAGCCATAAAGCCAGATTTTTGTCTACGTTAATGAATGCAGACTGCAGAACATGAGAGCTTCTTGCTGACATTCAACCCAGTTCCTAAATTCAGCATATCAGTCTGCCTGCTTAAATGTACTGCTCTTTGTTTTCTGCTGAGAGTCAAGAAATATGATCAGACGATTCTTATCTCAAAGGATCTGCATTGTACTCTGTCTCTGATGCACAACATCCCACTGGAGCATTGGATTGTTTATCTACTTGCACTCAGGCTTATCTTTTGCATCTCATAATGTAGCACATTAAAACAAGGCTGCTGCCCCATTTGTTTGCCTACTGCTTTACCACTGGCAGTCCTCTTGTCATGTATTGCACAATTGTTGCACTGTGCTTTCTTTAGCATACCCTTTTGTAGTTATCATGAATAGCTACGTTAATTCTTGTGGTGCTTAAAGACCTGTTCAAGACCCTGTACGTCCTTGGGCAGTCTATTCCAACGCTTGAAAATAATTTTTGCTGAATTTTTTTTCCCTAACACTCAATCTAAATGACCCCTAGCACAACCTGAGACTAGTAGTTAAGAAAAAAATAATTTAAAGGGTAAGCCATTATCATAACTAGACTTCTTTCAGTAGGCGCCCCATATTTTAACTGTAATACTTAAACTGCGTTATTCTATGCACTCTAAAAAATATCATTTTGGAGGCATACCTCAGATCTTTGAATTGCATTAAAATATTTTTAACTTTAAAATGTAAACATATACAAAAATACATATATCCTTGAGTGCAGTGTATTGTTCTGTCCCTTACCTGTTGGGCATGCAAACAGATTTTGACCTTTCTAATGCAGAATCATTACTGCATGCCTACACAGCCCCTAACATACTTTGAAGACATTATACAACTACACAGATGTTAATGCTAGAATGTACATTACTGGAGACTTTGGGGACTAAATCATACTAAACACTGATGTCTTCTTGGTAGTGGCAAACATATGTCCTCTTATGAAAAAAAGCAAGATGTATTTCTGTTGTTTAAAAGCAGTCCTAGAATAAATGCTCTCTAAAGTCCTATTTTGTGGAATTCTTTTCCTTCCAAATTGTGACCTAGAACATGAGTGTATTTCTACATGCTTGACTGAAAAAAAAAAATAACATAAGCATGAGCCCTAATTCTTTCCCGATTAAGCACTTTTATGAAAAATGAAAAAAAAAAAAAGCCTTGAAAACACTCCTTCACCTTGTTCATCATCAGTAATACCATACAAGCTCTAGGAAGATAATTTAGACAGGTTTTTATAGGAGGTCATATTTTCATACAATCACCTATCTCTCTCTATGCCAGTAATAGGACTGGTGTACCTGGAATTTCATTAGGGTGGCTATATTGGATTAGAGTGACCCATTCTCTGTGCTCGCACATCATGTTTAAATCCTGAAGTGCAATTAGCAAAATTCAAAGGTGCCAGGCAGTGCAGAACTGTTCTGGTTATCTAAGAGCTTGGTGAGATATATAATATTCCATGAATTATAGGAAGGGTACAGCCCATACCAGAAAGCTGAAAACTGTAGCAAACAATTCATAGTTACAAGTTAACGTGATCTCATATCCTTCTTTTATCACCAAGTGTAAGAAAGCTACCAGCAATATAGTCTATGTGCAAAGCTGGTTTAGCTTTCAATGACAACTTTAGAAATTTCCTTGGTGGTGGGAAGTATTTTGTTTCTGTATTGTGCCATTCACAGTACATGCTATCTGACAGGTTTAGAAGTGTGTGCAGCTACTATATAGAACAAAATGCATGTTGCATCAGTCAGAGGTTAGGACCAGGGGTCAAGTGAGCAGTGAAAGCATTAACATGAGGATTACTGTGCTCTGAGTAGAGAAGTAAAATCCTCACAAAGCAATAGCATTTTTCTACTTAGGAGCTCTATGATCAAAACTATAGCAGGGTAGGTGTGCTCTAGAGCCATTGAGGTTCCACTTGGCAGGTAACTTGCAGCACCACCAAGGACATACCTTGCCCACAAAATGCAAGTTTCCTCTCACCAGCAAAGATGTCTGCTCTCAATAAATTGAGAAACTCTTTCCTGGAGTCATAATTCAGCTGTGGCTGTGACACACAACTACGAATATGAGAACTGTTCAATCTAAGTGCTAACTCAATCCCTTTTCAATACTGAACAAAACTGTAATTCACTACAACCCTGCTTGAGTCAATAGAGAGATATTTACAAATCTCCTTCTAACTGAGGTACAGACATGTTTCCCTTGTCAGGCACAGCATTGCATGGTTCAAATGTCAGAAAGTATATACTCAGTTGTTTGTAACTCTCTGTTAGCAGATATTCCATCTACAGAAAATACATTAACATCGAGGAGTAAAAATCCTTTGCTGACATCCAGGTGTGAATTGTTCTTTTAAACTCATGTTAAAATGATTGGGATTTCAACTACATTGTGCATACTTTTACACTTCTAGGACTGTTCATCTGACAGAAATTCAATCCTGACTCATGGCCACGATTGCAGTTGCAGAATTCTTCTCTTGTCCTTACTCCTCCACCTTTTGAAGGCACCAGCAAAGCACACTGGTGTGTTTTGTTGTTTTTTTTTTCAGTCAGGTGGAGAACCACTATTTGGGCATGGCTTCTGCCTCACTGGTTCCTTTTTGAAAAGAGCAACCTTTTATTGAGCAGAGCTGGAGGTGTTTGCATAGAAAGAGGGATTGTGTGGCACTCACCCATTCTGCACACTGCAGGTTATGACTAGTTTAGGCTTTACGATATTATTAGGAAAAAAAACAACATATGGCAAATTACAGATTGCTGGCTTGTTAATATTCCCATCACATAGTCTCCTGTATGCTAATGATTCCTTTACACTTGTTTTAACATGCTGGATAAAAATCTCCCCAATGCAAGTTGCCCTAGCAGAAGATAGCAGGAAACTGTGGCTGAACTGACCCACGTGCAATTCAACCCTTCTAAAGCCCTTCTACATATAAGAGCACTCATCTGCTCCCTCTGTAAAGGCTATCTTTCCATCTTTCTCCCAAGGGACTGCAGCAGTCATGAGGGGTGAATCAAAGTAGAGGTCAGAGATTTGACTCCATATGCAAGTTAATTCTCCTAATCCATTCCCGGCAGTGTCATTTTTCTAAGGCCTATTTATAACATCCTGGGTAGTAATGTAATGGAAGGGCATTAATTCTATTGAATTTGCTAGAACTCTTGGCAGAAACCAACTAAGCAAACAAGAATTATTTTATTTTTAAAAATAAAAAGCTCACCTTTAGTATTTTCTCTGCCCAAAACAAAGTGTAAGCAAAAAGAACCTATTATTAGTGTTAAACATTTGATTTCAAACTTCATTTTTTTTAAAGAGTTGGACTTTTTTTTTTTTTTTTTTTTTAAGACTACTGAGAATGTCCAGAAATTTACATGCAAAGAAACAGGCTGGAGAGGTGGGCACAAGTCAACCTCATGAGGTTCAACAAGACAAAGTGCAAGGTCCTGCATCTGGGTCGAGGAAATCCCAAGCACAAATCCAGGCTGGGCAGTGACTGGCTGGAAAGCAGCCCTGAGGAGAGGGACTTAGGGGTGCTGGTGGATGAGAAGCTCAACATGAGCTGTCAATGTGCACTTGCAGCCCAGAAAGCCAACCAGATCCTGGGCTGTATCAAGAAAAGTGTGGCCAGCAGGTCAAGGGAGGTGATTCTCCCCCTCTACTCAGCTCTGGTGAGACCCCACCCGGAGTACTGCATCCACTTCTGGAGCCCCTATTACAAGAGGGATATGGACATGCTGGAAGGTGTCCAGAGAAGGGCCACCAGGATGATCAGAGGACTGGACCACCTCTCCTATGAGGACAGACTGAAAGAGTTGGGGCTGTTCAGTCTGGAGAAGAGAAGGCTCCGAGGTGACCTTGTTGTGAACTTTCAATATCTGAAGGGGGCCTACAAGAAAGCTGGGGAGGGACTTTTTAGGATATCAGGTAGTGATAGGAGTAGGGGGAATGGAATAAAGCTGTAAGTGGGGAGATTCAGGCTGGACGTGAGGAAGAAGTTCTTCACCATGAGAGTGGTGAAAGCCTGGAATGGGTTGTCCAGGGAGGTGGTTGAGGCCCCATCCCTGGAGGTGTTTAAGGCCAGGCTGGATGAGGCTCTGGCCAGCCTGATCTAGTGTGAGGTGTCCCTGCCCATGGCAGGGGGGTTGGAACTAGATGATCCTTGTGAACCAACCCTGACTGGTTCTATGATTCTATGTTTACTCATACCTTGCTCAAGTCAAAGCAAACACTGAACTTCCAATGTCCCAATGGGATAAGAACACGCTCTATCTTTTGCTATTCCCCTTCTCATTCAGACATTTGTTCCTTGATGGATCCAATCCTGTAACTGAGACAGAGCCTTGATTTCAAAGCACCAATATTTTTGACAAAGAAACAAACAAGCCATAACAAAATATTGTCTTTTAGGGTGGCAGAATATCAGTGATATTGAGGCCTGGATTTGTCCTCTTCCTGACAAAACTACATGAAACTGGATGACCACTTGGAAAGCAAGGGCTAAAGGGAAAAGGAGGGCAGCAGATAGACTTCAAGCAAAGTATGCAGCAGAAGGGACATATGGAGCATGAGCAGTCCTCATAAAGAAGAACCTGTTACAAGTTCCTAACACTCTTCTTGAAAGAGAATAACATTACTGCTCCTTTTGGCATCACAGTGCTGTGTGAGCAAGCTGCAAGTGAAGGACTTTCCAAAGTAATGGCTCTCTCATCTCTCAAAGCCTGTCCTTATGATAACAAGCATTTCGAGTTTCAGCAAACTTACTGAGAAAGGTAAAATTTTATAGCAAATTTAATAAGAAAAGTCAAGAGGACAACAACTTTTTATGAGTGGCAGAGAGGTCTGGAAAGAGACTTTTCTCTCTATTTAGTCTTTTTTTTTTTCCTTCACTCTTCATTTTGAAACAGATATGACTTAGCAAGGAGGCTGGTTAGAACAGATGTAGCATGTTACAGGACAGTGTCACATTTGGTAGGAATACTGATAGGACACTTTCAGAGTGAGAGGTGTACTTGGGGAACGGATATGAGGACAGCACTGCAGAAAACCTTTGAGCAAGTAAATGTGCTTTTAATTTTTACAGCCTTGACAACTTACAGGTGAAAACTGGAGTTCTATAATATTTGCTGCAGAGCAAGCACACAGTATACAGAGGGGGAAAAAAACACAAAAAATTTTCCCTCTAACAAATATTTAGTTTAATGTAGAAATATAAACCTTTTAATTTGAGAAATTGTGAAATTAAGGTGATAAAGATAGTTTGGTTTGGGTGTTTTTTCTGTGGTCTCATGACAAATTTCTACTGCATATTTGCACAAAATATAATGAAGCTCATTCAGCAGACACATTACGGAGTGATGGTTCATAAAGAGATATAAAAAATGTGTTTATTAGAAAGCACTTTTAGTCTTCCTTCTAGCGTATACATCTGTACTCTGAGACATACCTTGTTATCCATCTACTAAAAGTATAACAACTGGTTTGATTGCCACAGCATTGGGGAGATAATGACTAAATTAGACCGTTGGCAATAACAGAGTCATCTTTTTAAATCATGTCAATTAGCATTAGAGTTTCTTCCCTCAAGTGTCCCAGGGGTCCCTTTCGGTTGCCTTTTTTTGCTCGAGATAAACAAAATCATTGTTGTTACTTGTATCTCTGATACTTGGTGTTTTTTCTCTACCTTGTTATTGTTGTCTTAATGAGCTTGAGTTGTTGATAGAACTGTCAGCTGCAAACAGTCTTGGAAGAGAGGCTCTTATCCCAGTGGTATATTGGAGTATTGAGTTCCTAAGCTTGTAAAGTATTGCTACCCTTCCTCCTGACCTCAATTTACAACAGTGTACTGCTATACTATTTAATAAAGTGTTCTGAAGTGTGTTAAAGGACTATCCTATACTTTCTTCTTTGATATTAAAAGCTGACAGTAAAACTTATTAATAGTAAAGTTCCTGAGACATAAATTTGATGTATATTCTGGCTTGGTCAGTGCCTATCTATCCATACATTGCAGACAGTTCTTTATGTGAGTGGGTTTTTGTAATGGGAGGCAGAGATTGTTAGCTGAACAACTGCTGTTTCACCCAACATGGCTTATCAAAGTATCTCAGAAGTAACATATTAGTGTATACTAGAAATAATACATCAATGTGCATGTTTTTTAACAAAGAAAGACAGATTGGCAGGTCAGTTAATTGTGGCTTATTAAAAACTGGACCCAATGTTATTGAAACCAATTTTAGGGAAACTGTGCAACAATACTAAATATTAATAGATATAGCCATTGTAATTATGTGATGCATGGATGGGTATAGGAACGGACATTATGTCACTCTTATTTCCCCATCCACCTGAGATCAAAATGTATCTATGATTTGCTGACATCAGTTATGATAGCTAATATGGGAAGTTTTACCAAAACAGTGTGCTCCTTCTGTGTTGACGAATTGTTCCTGATTTTTTTTGCATATTCCAGAAAACACTAACCATAAAGGATCCCTTCGAATTTACAGGATTATGATTCTATGAGAACTTGGAAGGGATAGGATATGATCAAATACATCAATATTTAATTATACATAGGGTAGACTTTGAGACAGATTCAGGAGGAAAAAGCAGGAGTGAAAACATTAAGTAGTATAGTGTTGCCACTTATTTACACAGTGGGATATCTAGCAAAGAAGAAAGATGCTGCTGAAGATAAATCCGGAGAAGAAAATCTCTCCCTTCCTACAAAAATACAAAAAGACAGTCTGGCCCGCTCCCCTCCAATTTTTTTAAAGAGATAGTTCATAAATCATGCAGATATTTCCAAAAGAAGAATGATAAAGTCTTTTATAATAATGTCCATAAAGCTAAGCATATGACCAGGCTATAGGGAAATATAAATGCAAACTCCCGATAGCCAAGAAACAAAACATAGAACTTAGGTCACCCACTGTCTCAGTAAATGAAGGAATTTGGTTATTCCTTGGTTTCTCTTTCTTCAGAAATCTCTTTTTTGCAGAACCACATATACAATTTTCCTGCTAATCCTTTCCTATCAGCTCACACCAAAAAGTCCAACAGTATTGTATTATGAAGTATCACTTTAGCCCCTATGTAGTCTGACCTCAACTTAAATCCCAATACAGAATAGAACAGAAAAGCACCCACCAAGCCCAACAGCTTGTAGAGAATACCTTGCTTTTTACATGCTGTTTTTCTACAGGGACTCAGTGGTGTCTTGTTAAATCAAAAGCATACCAGTTAAAAAGGCTGAAAGAACCCAAATTAATAATTTGGGGATCTAACTGCATGACACTGATATTCTCTACCCCATTTTCATTAAGTGTTTTTTTTTTTTTTTAAAGATTAAAAATGACAAAGGAGAGTGCTAAAAGCTGCTCTACAGATTTTTAAACCTGGTTATTTTAAGCCTCTGTAGCTAATTGAAATTTATTGATCTGTATTGAGAGTGCTGGCAGCTGCAGAAAGCAAGCAAGCAAGAACGATTCACACACCACCACAAAATTCCTTCATGTGGATCGCAAAGATTTCACATCAGATCCATTTTAAGTCATGGGTATCCTGACAAAATCCTCTAATCCTCAATACTGACATGGTGCCCAAATATCTTGCAAGAAAACAGTATGAAGGTTGGAGCTTTCTGATGCATGTTCTGTCTTGGTCCACTCTCTGAAGATCTAGCAAATGACCAGACTCAGGAGGCTGTTTAAGCTGTATATTCCAAACCCAGCAGAAAGAAAACCCCACTTTTTTTTTTTTTTTTTTTTTCTTCATGGTTACCACTTCTGAAAGAATTAGGAGTAAGGGACAGCTAGCTTGACCCAACTTGCCACGCATGCTTCCCATGCACAAGAGGTAAAAGGCAAAAGAGATAAAATGGGAAAGGTAGAAGAACACAGTGGTCAGAGCTGCAGCTGGGAGCTGATAAAGAGTAATGGTGGCAGAAGAAAAAGTTTTTTGGGCTGGTGCAGCTGTGTCAGGAGAAACGTGAAAGAGAATGTGTGCTGCAGATTAATTTTGTCATTAATTGTATTCCCCTCCAGTTATCTTGCTCTTCCCTGAGAAAAAAAAAATAATTGAAAAATCTGTAAGTCTCTCTGTGTAGCAAACCTCTTTAAGGTCATGTTTATGGACCATTTCTTTAAAATTATCTTTCCTTGCTTATTCTAGTTCTGGTCCACTGATGTTATCAGTGCTGGAAGTCAACACCCCAGCAGAGGTTTCTTGCTAGTTGCTGCCATGGTTTTAAGTTAATTGAACCTGACCCTGAAAGTCTGCTAAGTGTTAAACATGTATGCATTCTGTGCAGGACTAATATCCTTATTATCAAGATACACTCAGAGAATAGCTAATGAACAGGATGTCACAGGGCATGCTCCAATTGGGGGTGCTACAGCATCCAAATGTCTCCCTGTAGAAAAAAAAAAGGGGCTTCCAGTTCCAGTTCCAGGGGTCATAGCTATATGGTCATCATCTGGAGTGTAATTATCCACAATCCTGCAGGTATTATGATAATCAAATACACATAATACATGCAAAAAAAGTAGAGTACTTCAAACATTACTCTGTATGCAGAGTTGTTCTACAACAGCTCTGATTAAGTAACCAGACAACAGACAGGTGATCAGATTTCAGATTGCTGCTGTAGTCCATTCACAAGATGACAAATATTAAGATATATGTTTTCCACATAAGTATTGAGTTGTATGCTTTCAACGTGAGTGGAAAACACAGTGTGAATACAAGTTATAAATATTTCATATAAGTAAAATCAAAGGAGATAATTGCTTTGCATTCTGTTATTCTCTTTTACCTCTTCTAAACATCTCATCTTTGGTCGAAACTGTCTGGTTTTACTTGGACAATAGAGGACAGATAATAAAGTTCATATATGTTAGAGTTAGACTAATTTTTCCTTTAATGCCTTCTTAGATTTTGTGCTTTACACTCCTTCACTGAAGAAAAGACCCTGCCGCTACTTAAATGGGCTTGACCTCTGGATCAAGCTTTAGAAGTGGTAACAGCAGCTGGCAACAAATTCTTGTCCTGGTATACCATTTTTGTTTCATTAACTTTTCCTTTATTCTTACTTTCCGGAGTAAGTTACTTTTCAGCAGTCTCTTTGTACTGATTTCTGCAGTAACCTTCACCAGCAGAATTTCCTCACTAGACTGACAGGCTGCAGTTTTTGCACCATGAACTGCACATTCAAATGGGGGCATTAGGTCTTTTTCTTTGTCTTCCTGTCGGTGAAAAGACCTTGCAAAAAAAAAAAGAGCCTGGATCTAGTTATTCACCCGCAGACAGTTGACTTTAAAGGTAGCTTACCTGCACAGGCAGGAGGTAAAATAATATTTCAAATATAAAAAGCAGTGTTCTCGTTTGACAAAGCTCCACAGAATGTCACAATAGTTTCTTCTCAGTTCCCTGACACAGCATAAGTCAGGCTGAAAGACAGAGAGTACAACTCTGACTTCAGGGGTTCCCTAGATTTCCCTAATTATGCATTACCTCTGACTTAAGCCTGAAAAGCCTAGAAAATAATCAAGAATTAACACAAAAGTTTCAGGAATTAAATGAAGAAAAAGTGCTAGGCATTCTTTGTAATCTTTTAATGTGTGCATTCACCCACAGAGACCATCATGAACTTCATTAAGTAAACAAGCTTACATACACTATGTGCCAATTAATGCATTAATCTGCAGAAAGGATGTGGTATTTAGGCTGTGGTCCCTAAGCTTTTAGGGTTTGAGTGATGCAAGCTAATGATAAAATCATACTTAATGTAAACTCATTTACATTCATTGTATAAATGCTATGCATAACTACTTGTACCTTCACAGGCAAAACATATTTTACAATTATTGCAGAAGGAATAGATGAATTATAATTTGATTACAGATTTTTAATATATTTTAAATCAACCTGAAAATATGCACTACGGGTACCCAGAATATTTTCTGAGTGATTAACATTTTTGCATCCTCTAATTCCAGCTTCCATGACTATTATCTGTTTCTATTAGGAGGCATTTTAGTTATAATTAAGTCATTTGCTTATTTAATGAAGGAATGGTTCTACAAGATGCCATATTTCCTTTAATGCTAAAATATCTAGTGTTATAGTATTATATTACAATAAATAAAACACATTCCCCATTAATATTTTTTTGATTATTCAGTTCCTACACACAATAATATGCTAATGATACATGCATGTAATTTCCACGGGCATGCAGCTTCTAGCAGTAAATAGCACAAAAAGCATTGGTACATAGGAAAATTCAGGTCTCTAGACCAATCTCCTGCTCAAATCAGAGTCAGTTAGATCAAATGAGGTTCTGGGCTCTGGGGTTTACCCAGTCTCATTTTGACGATCTCTACAGATGAAGATGCTACCTAGATTTACTTAATTCTCTTTAAGTTGGACCTAAGAAGAATTATAGAATTACATTTAACTTCTTGATAATTCAAAACATCATCATGAAATACATTTGAATTTGCAGGGGATGATTGGAAAAGCAGAAAGTAAGCATTCTTGCACTGAAAATATGACACTGTAATATCTTTTTTATGATAGGAGTGAACAGTGCTACACAGAATTACTGTGTCTCAAAATATTATGCCTGCTGGAGAAAATCATCAGTCCTCTATGGACCTCAATTTCTTCCATCTTTAATGCAGAATAAAGTTCACCTAATTATCTTACAGGGGTGTTGGGACTCCTACTTCATTAGCATCTTCAAAGCATTTTGTCACCTTCAGGAGGAAAGCACTGATAATGACAACAGCAGCTGCACAGTCTCAATATACAATGAGGTCACACTATAAGGGAAGATTGATGGCTTATTTTTACTTTCACAAATGGTAGTAAATATACCTTAACGAAAGTTGTCTGACAGTCACTGCACTGCAGGTGAGAATGACCCCAAAAGATGATTTACAACACAAAATGTTCAAGAGCAGGAATCTTTTCAAAAGCTAGAAAAAAAATTGAAACTTGAGAACCCTGCTTCCAAACTAGCACAAGGCGAATACAGAGTCATCTGCATAGGCACCGTGACAGTGAGTAATTTCTGTCGCTTCTGACACTGATCTGCACACATTCAATCAGAATTATAGGGTTTTGAAAAATTACCTTTCTCATACATTCAGCAGATGCTCAGATTTTGATTCCTAAATTCTCATAAGATTTTATCTATAATGACATACATCTATAATGCAGAGTTTCTCAGGACATTTGCTCCAGCTGAAGAGCAGGGTGGCTGTGGGTAAGTCAGGTTAACTTTAGAGGTTTCCTCTGTCTACAGTTCTCAAACATTACAGTAACATGCTGGTTAAGGCTTTTTAAATGTTACAATACTCATTAAATGTATGAGAACACCAATTTTCACAGAACTTATGCACCAAAAAGAATAAATTCTGGTTCCATGGAGGATCACTGTGATACATTATGACCCATATTGCAGGCTGTTCCTCATTGTTTGCTGGGAAGGTTCAAAGACAGAAAGGCAATCTTGATATCTGCATACAGTGACAGCAAGTCAGGCTTCCTGAGATTTCACTTCATGACCCCACATGCATTACATTTCTGGCAATACAAAGAACCAGCTACAACACAAGTTTACTTCAGACCTACCCCACAGAATAAGCAGGTAAGAGAACCCAGGTCTGCTACTTTTTTGCATACACTCTAAATGCTAGATTGTTGGACTCAATGATCTCAAGGGTCTTTCTCACTCTAAATTATTCTGACAGGACACCTCCACTTCTTTCTGAAAGAAAAGAGTGAGGCAGTCATTTTGAAAGGCAAAAAGTTATATCAAATGAAATGACTTCAAAGAGGTGATCTTTGGGAGGTGTCAGCTTGCATTCACTTCAATCAAAATCTAATCTGACATTCTGCTTTAATATCACCTTGGTTAACTTTTAATAATGATTATCTAACAATGGTTTCATAGAAAAATCTCAATACAAACAAAAATTTTGTTTCACAAAAGTGAGGAAAGTTAAGTTAGAATTTGGTCTGCCTGCACTTGAGCAGCAAAATACGAATTTTAATTAAATAGCTAAATCAAGAATTATACTTAGAAGGACAGATATTACCTTTCTGTTAATTTCAGTTTTAAATTGAGATTTTGTGTTTTATTCCTGGATAGGCAGTAAAATTATTCACAAGGATTCAGAAAAGTTATATAAACCCCCTCAAGAATATGCTACAGTGTTTGCTATTTATATTTTTTCTTTTACCACAATATCCAAACTGTGAATTCTATGGGATTTGCAATATATACACAATATATGAACTTGGTACCTCTACTGAATACCAACTTTCTCGATTCTCTCCTCTCTTTTTTAGAAATCACACTCATAAAGATCCAATAACCCTGCTTTCAATGCCCTCTCTCAAAGCTCCTCAGGAGGGATCATTTTTCCATCGGAAAGTGAGCCTGGATTTCAGCTGTGGTTTGCTATCCTTTTTTTTTTTTTTCCTAATTCCAAATACAGTATAAGTAGGAAATACACAATAATGAACAAAAATACATTCATGACTTTTCATTGTCTCCTTCTGGGCACCAAGCTGAGCAAAGATTGGGAACAACTATAAAAAGTGGAGAAGAGGCTGAAAGAGCAGGAGAAGGGAGCTGAGAGAGCTGGAAATATCTTTACAGATGAAGGTGCTACTTGCTACAGAAAATATTTCCTACAAAATCCTGTCTCCAAATTTCCCTACTTAAGCCAAAAGTTAATGCACAGAATTTCTTTCATAGACTTGAAATCCTGTGCCCAAATCAATGCATTCTCAAACAGAAGAAACACATAAGAATTCTTCAGACAGGAAAAAAAGAAAAAGAATAAAACAGGAAATTCAAGTCAGTCTCCTTATAGAAATTAGAAAAATAAGAGGATCCTAATAGAAACATTCAGTTCTGTAAAGGCTTGTTGAAATGTGAGGGGTTTGTCAGTTTTCACCTGTTTACTGTTCTTGAAAATTCCTAGTCAAAATCACTTAAAATTTCAAAATGAAGAGTCATTTTATATTAAAACCCTCAAGGCTTTCTAGTAAAAATGGCCCCATTGTGAAGTAAATATGCAAATATTCTGGAGTTGTACTTGAGAAACAATGATTGTCATTAAACTGCTGATAAGTTAACATGCATAATTAAATGCAATTGTCTCCATCATAGAGCTGATTGCTGTTCTGCCAGCTGCAAACAGGAAATGACTTCACAGAATCAGTCAGTGACTGCTGACATCTTAATGCAGACAACTATAATCTAATTCTGTCTCTACACAGCACAAGTGTTCCCTGAAGTATATTTTCTATTGATATTTTCTGAAAATACCTCACATCCAATATATTTCAGGATCTGCAAAGCATGCTTTTGCACCCTGACAATTTCATGGTGAAATTGTATAATGTTTAGGAGGACACACATGCGAACAGAGAAATGAAACCTAATCTTTTTATAAACACCACTTGCTAGCATGCCACTATCCTCAACAGTAGTACCTGCTGTTTTCAATTCTCATAACTTTATTTATAACAGATCCTTCATTAGAATCTAATCTACTTAGAAATGAATACATATTTGGCCAAGGGATATAAATATGAAGACAACGAATAAAAAGCCTGGCTCTGGAGAAAATACATTACCTACAAAACTAAGTAACAACATCAGTTCAATTGGGAGTCCCATTTTGTGATACAAGTAATTATTTACAGAATTGGAACCCAAAATGCACTGTGATCAATCAAAGCATGTTTGGTTGTTTTAAAGAGGATACAGAGAGCAAAACCTGTTAATTGTTCTGAGAATATGTGGGCTGGGGAGAATGAAAAACAAAAATAGTTCTTCGATACTGTAATCAAAAAAGACCTGAGGATGTCTCCTGGGGATATATAAAACCAATTGACTGCTTGGATTCACTTGAAAAAAGTTGCTCCTGTCCATGACTCATACTTCCATTAACCAGGGATAGTACAATGAAAAGGTCAGGGAGCATGTTTCCAAGTGATTCAGGATAAATTCCTCTTCATTGTCACAGAAAACTTACAAAAGATTCAGTTGATGCTTTGCTAAAAATGATAATAATAAAAAGATCCCTGCTATTTTATTCAAAGATGAAAGCTAATGTACTGTGAAAAAGAACTTCAGTATACTATTATATTAAAGGACATTCGCCCTTTCAATCTTAATTTTACAGGCCATTTAATATTTTGTTAAATGAAAACTGACCCTGGGAAAAAAACAAAACAAAACACAACAATACACAAAAAAACCCCAAAACAAAACAAAAAAAACACCACTAAGGCAACAAAACCCATGTCCCAAACTAAATTAAGATAGATGTAACATAGCTTACAACCCTGTTCCTGTTCTGTGAAGTTACCATGGAAATAATACATAAAGTACAAATTATCCCCATGGGAAATTGCTAAAGAACATCTTTTGAGCACTTCTAAAAGCATTTAAAGAGACTGAAAATACAAACTTCTTTTCTAAAATGAGCCATAAGTGAAACAAAGAGTGATGAGGTGATAACTACTTAATTGATTGAACGGGTTATCTACCTGTCAAGAATTCCTGCAAGCCATCACAACTATTGCAGTGTAGAAGAGAATACTGTGGCATCAAATTTAGAAGATGGAGGTAATCACTTCTTCACTCTCTGAACTCCTCTCTAGCAGTTCTGATTCAGCAAAACACATAGGGCATCTTAAACATTAAGATCCAAAGCCTATCAAAGAAAAGTTTTTAATTTGGAATCCCAGAGCCAAATGATGCTTAAATTTATCCTTGGCTTAAGTACCTTGTAGAACTGGGGCTGGGTGGAGAACACAAAGAAGCTAATCTGGGCTTCAGAATCAGGTTTCATACCAGGTTTCAACCCAGGAGAAGGGGTATATGTATGTATATTTTACTTAAACACAACATATATCTAGGTGTTAATGAAAGACATCCTCTGATCCATTATCAGAGAGCACTTGGCCATCTGTGCAAAGGTACAGGATTTTTAGTTGATTTTTTGCTTGTTACATATAGTGATAGATGACAAGAATTAAGTTTTCTGAAATTCTGTTATTTATAGATAAAATTAAAGAACAATAAAAGTTAAATAGGGTAGCTATGGTCTAAATGACAGCCATATGGATAATAAGGTTTAGCACATCACAAGGAAAATTTTCAGTGAAAGGAAAAGTAGTCTGATGTGTATTAACAAGGTATAATTTTGTCAATCTATTTTCTGAACCAAGAGAAGGAAGCTTAAATGAAATTCACTCACAGTGAGGGCTGTTCTCCAACTGCTTAACACTGTGGGGCATATGTGGGGCTAAATTATCTTCGAATTACTTTTGTTCTATTCTACCTTTTTAGCTATAACGTGCTACCCATGCCTTGCAAGCAACTTAATGAGGTTTTGTAAATGATACAGCGAACTTTTCCTGGCTTGAGGGCATGACGTATATTTTTGATTTGCTTCTGACCTGATTTCTGAAATGTTTACTTGAAATGGGACCAACTGATCATGGAACCATGAAGCTTTGCAGTGTTAACTGCTACTGATCTAATTAGAAATTAGTTTTAACTGTGTTCTTGCTGAAGAATTTCTAGCAGCTGGAAAGCACAGTGTTTTCAAAATGTAAAAAAAAAATAGACTTAATCTTAGAAAAAAAAATATTGCATTAGGATTCGCATTTCTTCCACTGAATGTTTCTTCCACTTGGTCCTGACCTAGACCCATAACCCATCCTAGTTGTGAGGATTGTAGATTTTCAAAATTCTAGGCTGCATGGCCTAGTTGGTTTGTTCTTTCAATTCTCTGTGTTAAATTGGCATTAAAAATATTTTAAATGTAATTTCCATACTAATTTTGCATATAACGAATAGCTTTGATTTTCATATGGCTCATACACAGTTACAAATACGACAAAATGAATATAGGTGCATGAGTACATTCTTTGTAGTAAAAGCTAGTCTGTTTGAAAAAGTTTTAATATTACTGTTTATTTGGGTTATTTTTCAACTGATTTTTTTACTTTAAATGCAGTAATGACAATCCAAGCTCCAAGAAATAGTCTGAGTCCTTGCCATGGCAAAACCCTTGATGACAGATACATTTTAGGAAGAGTACATTTTATAAGAGTACCATTTGTGTTTTGGCTAGAGGAAAAATATTTAATACATATTCCTTATTTTTTTAGGCAACACAGGAAAAGTTTGTTGAGGCTACATTTTGATTCCATCATTATTAGGAAGTTAAGGAATATGAAGTCTACTATCAATACATTCCAATGAAAACTGGAATTTCATCTGCTACTGCTTGGAAAAAAACTCTCTTTTCCAGTTTTGAACAGAGAACATTTGTTCTATTTTTAGTATGACTCTTTGCCATATGGTATAAATAGGATTAAGGAAACTGGAAAGATCACCTTGCCATTCTGACGTTATGATTAATGTTATTGGACCCATGGGGAAAAACATTTATATGAATAATATTAAGTAGTTTAAAGCTGATTACCTGTCTGATTACAAAAGGGACTAAACCACTGCAGAGTAATTTAATTGCAAAGGTAACTGTAAATAAAAAACTGTATTAAAAATACTTTTGTTATCAGAAAAGTAAACAGGTGTGTTTTCTTGGAGCAGAGCTGTCTTAGCAAACACGTGTGATGATTTTTATCCTGGTACTTCCAGCCACATAAATTCCAATTACTGCTATTGACAAATTTATTTCATTAATCTCTTCTACAAGTGTTTCTTCTAAGCTTTGCCTGCCTGGGTGTCCCCCTTTGATAGAATAAACCTGGAGGATATACAGCTGTCACCCTGAGGAAGCTAACTGCTCTTCCCATTCAGGTGTCCTTTCTAGCAGCCCAAGGCATACAAAATTAAGATTTTGCTCTGAAACTTGTATACTCCTTCTGCAAATATTTTGTAGATGTTCTTAAGGATTCTTAAAAGCTGCATCAATAAAACAGAGGGTTTGTTCCAGTGTGCAGCTAAGAACCATAAATAAGTAATTTATGAGATTAAGGAGTCATATAGTTCTTCAGGGAAGAAGAAACTGTACGTTTAGTTTAAAAGCCTTTGTCCACACCCACACACCCCCTTTCTTATGGGAGTGAATAAAAATAACAAAAGCACCCAAGAAAAATCATGTTGTCAGGGGAAGAGTGAGAATGGTATGCATATTGTGAATAATGTGCCAAGGAAAGATGTAGGGAAAAAAGTTACCTGTAGAATCATTACTTTCAAAGCACATGTTCAAAGCGTGCTTTGATCCATAGTTTAGAAAAAACTCTTAGGCTGTTCGTTTCTAAAAAGATTTCATAAATTAATGAAGAATGTCATTTTCATTGATGAGAAGAATCTTTTGTTCTCTTGGTAGATGATGATCTAACATCATCTGATTGTTCTGGAATTCTCTCTCCACTGTAGCACAGCAACACAAATCATCCAGAAAGGAAGCCTCTGTCACTAAAGCAACTCCATCAAAAATTAACAAAATTGGTAGGTCATGTCTCCAGCACCATCATTTACTCAAGAAAAATAAAATGGAACAAAAGGAGAGTTGATGGCCTTTAGAAAAGGAGACAGGCCACTCAGGAGGATTACAATGATGCAGTGAAGCTATGAAGGTAGAAAATTAAAGGGCCAAAACTCAACTAGAACTCAATCTAGCTATTGTCATAAAAGATAATAAAAAATGCTTACATAAATATATTAACAAAAGCAGAAGTAGGGAGAATCTTCATACTTTACTGGGTGCAGGGGGAAATGTAGTGACTAAGGAGAGGAAAAGGCTGAGGTAGTTAATGCTTTCTGTGCCTCAGTCTTTAATAGTGGAACTATTTTTTTTGTGGGTAGCCAGCCCCTAGAGCTGGAAAGACAGGGATGGGGAACAGAAGGAGACCTCCATAATTCATGAGGAAGTGGAGAGTGACCTGCTGAACCACCTAGACATACATAAGTCTATGGGGTCGGATGGGTTAAAGCCAAGAGCGCCGAAGGAGCTGGCAGATATGCTTACCAAGCCACTCCGCAATTTATCAGCAGTCCTAGCTAACCAGGGAGGTCCCAATGGACTGGAGATTAGCAAATGTGAAGCCCATCTACAAGAATGGCTGTGAGGAGGATCCAGGGAACTACAGACCTGTCAGTCTGATATCAGTGCCAGGGAAGGTCATGGAACAAATTGTCTAGAGTGCCATAACACACCATTTACAGGACAATCAGGTGATCAGGGCCAGTCAGCACAGGTTCATGAAGGCCAGGCCTTGCTTAATGGATCTCATCTCCTTCTGTGACAAGGTGACCCACTTGGTGGATTGGGAAAAGGCTGCGGATGTTGTTTACTGCTCCACACAGCACCCTCCTGAAAAAACGTGGCTGCCCTAGGCCTGGATGTGCATACACTCTGTGGATGGCTGGGCCCAGAGAGTGGTAGTGCATGGAGTTAAATCCAGTTGATGGCAAATCACAACTGATGTTCCCCAGAGCTCAGTGCTAGGGCTGTTCCTGTTTATTATCTTTATCAATGATCTTGACAAGGAGATTGAGAGTATCCTCAGTAAGTTTGCAGATCATATCAAGTTAGATGGGAGCGCTGATCTGCTGGAGGGTAGCCAGGCTCTACAGAGGGACGTGGGCAGGCTGGATTGATGGGCTAAGGCCAGTCACATGAAATTCAACAAGGCCAAGTGCTGAGCCCTGCACGTGGGCTGCAACAATCCCATGCAACACTACAGGCTTGGGACTGAATGGCTGGAAAAGTTGCTTGGCAGAAAGGGACCTGGGGGTGTTGATCAACAGCCAGTGGAACTTGAGCCAGTAGTACGTTAAGGTGGCCAAGAAGGCAAATGGCATCCTGGCCTGCATCAGGAATAGAATCACAGAATCATAGAATCACAGAACTGTTAGGGTTGGAAGGGACCTCAAGGATCATCTAGTTCCAACTCATGGCAGGGACGTCTCACACTAGATCAGAGCCACATCCAGCCTGGCCTTAAAAACCTCCAGGGATGGGGCTTCCCTGGGCAACCTGTTCCAGTGTCTCACCACCCTCATGGTGAAGAATTTCTTCCTAACATCCAATCTGAATCTACCCATTTCTACTTTTGGTCCATTCCCCCATGTCCTATCACTACCTGATACCCTCGAAAGTCCCTCACCAGCATTCTTGTAGGCCCCCTTCATATACTGGAAGGCCACAATAAGGTCTTCTCAGAGCCTTCTCTTCTCCAGACTGAATAGCCCCAACTCAATAGCATGGCCTGCAGGACAAGAGAGGTCATTGTCCCACTGCACTCGGCACTGGTGAGGCTGCACCTTGAGTACTGGGTTCAGTTTTGGGCAGCACAGTGTAAGAAAGACACTGAGATGCCGGAGTGGGTCCAGAGAAGAAAAAAAAAGCTGGTGAAGGATCTGAAGAACAAGTTGTATGAGGAGCCTCTAAGGGAGCTGGGCTTATTTAGTCTGGAGAAGAGGATAAGGGGAGACCTTATCGCTCTCTGTAACTACCTGAAGGGAGGTTGTAGAGTTGGATGTTGGTCTCTTCTCACAAGCCACAACTGATAGGACAAATGACATCAAATTATTCCAGGCGACATTTAGGTTAGACATTAGCAAAAAGTTCTATATAAAAAGGGTTATCTAAGACTGGAAACAGGCTGCCCAGTGACTCTGGTGATAAAAAAAAAAAAAAAAAAGATTAAAAAAAAATAGAATAAGGACAGTCCTTATTCTTATACACATATGCATAAATACACATTTTTACACCTGTGTTGCCCAAAGAAAAAAACCTCTGCCCTGAGATAATGATTATTTGCAAATAAAAGGGAAAGAGGTATCTAATCTTCTCATTCCACTGGGAGAAGAAATTACCTTGATGAATTTATGAAGAAACTTCTGATAAGCAAAGAATAAATCCATACTGGGATTCTTATTTTTTCTTACTTTATGTCGATTACGTGTTTTAAATGTCATTGCTAGAGAAGCTGCTTCAATATATCTTTGCATTTACTTAGTTACATTCATAAAGTATTCAAGTGCTTTGGAAATAAAATGCTTGCTATAAAAATTTCACACTGACAATCACAACAGTAAAACTCTACTACTACCAAATACTTCTACAACTGCTGTGTCATGGACTCATAGAACAGTTTGTGTTGGAGAAGACCTTTAAGATCATCTAGTTCCAACTCCTGCGTCGTGCCATGGGCAGGAGCACAGTCCACTAGCCCAGGTTGCTCAAGGCCTCATCCAAGCTGGCCCTGGGCAACATGTTCCAGTGTCTCACCACCCTTACTGTAAAGAATTTCTTTCTAATAACCAGTCAGAATCCACCCTCCTAAAGCTTAAATCCATTCCCTCTCAAACTATCACAACACGTGCTTGTAAAAGGTCCGTTCCTGGTTGTGTCATACCTTCAGAGAACAAATGGGATGACTTGAGAATGAAATCTAGTATTTTTCATCCCATCCACCTCTCCAGTAGGACAGAATATACAGTTACATTATGCCTAACTTACAGCTAAGCAATATTTGTCTTCAACACATGTCCCTGCTGAAAGTTCTGGAACTGCTCTGCTGCCTTCTGGCAACTGCTACATGGCAGAAGACAGTTCGTCTTAATGACCAAAGACTGCAGTTACTCTGAAGCTCTGACAATTAAACAACCATGTCATTTTTTATATATACAAAAGACCAATTTGTCTAGAAAACCCACCCCACCCCCCACCCCCCCAGGCCCTTTTTTGCAAACTACTTTTCAACCTATACCAGTCTTTACACAATTCAAAATTGGGTTGCTCTTCATTTATAGTCATCCTTCCAGGTCAGAAGAATTACTTGCTTAATTAGGCATTATGAATTTGCCATATAATTCCCTCTAGCCAAAAATATTTTAAAGAAAGATTTACTACTCATAAAAATGCTCTTTAAGATTTGAAGCTATCTGTTAGAGTGTAGTTATGTTTTCTACAATAAGGTACACCACAACATTATGTTAAAAGTTTTTAAATACTTGTCTTTTACCTGCTGCAATAACTTTGCTCTGGGTTTAAACACCACCACTAACATAGCAGAAGTATTAGGAAATCTTTTATTTTTTCAACAGATTCAGTATTTAAATCTTTTCAATTTTAAATCGGTGCATTATTTAAACTACATTAACTGTTAATTCAATTCATACCTTGAACTTGTATCAGTATTTAACCGTATTACATTTTCAATACTAGAGGAAAAATTACTTCTTTCATTGGTTGGAAATGTAGTTCTTGCAAATAACCCTTGCAAATAATGTACCTTTTTCAGTATTTATCTGGCCTAAGGAAAAAAAAACAAAAACAAACAAGAACCCCCAAAAACCCTCAAACTCAACATATTTTAATTACAAATTAAAATGCAGTTCATTTTTAACAATTTACATAGAGGATATTTACTACATAAACCTTTTAAAAAAATTAATTCTCAAAAGGTGCTTTTACCTTCCAATCATTAATCATCCTATGTGAGCCATTCCAAGACAGTGTTCATTGAGAGTGCAAAGCATTTCGAACTATGTTTGTTAAAATAAGGTGGACATTAGCATATCTCTCAGGAGCACTGTTTAGCCTTAATAACTAAGCTGTTTGTTAAACCTGAGACCACACTGTAGGGATTTATCTGTACATTTGTTCCAATAAGATAACATTCAACACTTGGGACAGTGCAATTCAATTTTTTTTTTTTTCAATTTCCTTTTCACAAGCAAGGGCAAACTCTCTTCTGCTGCACACTCAAAGAAATGAAGCAGCTTCCAGCAGGCTCTCAATACATGATATACTTTCTGAAGAAAACTCCTGAACCAGTACAGTTCTCCCAAAAGGGGAAATTTAATTTGCCATTTTAAAAGAATATGTGTAAAAGCCCCTAGAAATCCCACCTTCCATCAAATCAAAAAACACACCAAAAAGGGTGAAGCAACGTAAATGGAGCTTGACTTGGGACTGATCTCACCTAAGCCTAAGAGCCTTTCCTCCAACAGAATTCAACTAATCCAAGTTAGAGTTTTACAGTAGAATGATTCCACATAAAAAGTGTCTGGTTTTACCCATTGAGTGTAAAAAGACAATATCTGCACTGATGAATGAAACAGCATCATGGAGAATCTTCTGGCCTTTTGGACAAGTGGCCTAGGTTGACACAATGCACGACCCTAGCTATTGGTTTCCTTTCAATCAGCCTCTGGTCAGCCCTTGACAAGAGAAAGCTTTGGGGAAACCTCATTTCAGTCTTTCACTACTTGAAGGGGGCCTTTAAGAAAGACAGAGAGGAACTCTTTATGAGGTCCTGAAGCAATAGGAAAAGAGGTAAGGGTTTTAAATTAAAAGACAATAGATTTAGATTAGATATAAGGAAGAAATTCTTTACAATGAGGCTGGTGAAACACTGACACAGGTTGACCAGAGAGGTGATACATGCCCCATTCCCGGAAAGATTCAAGGTCTGGTTGGACAAGGCTCTGAGCAAACGGATGTCATTAATGATGTTTCTGCTCGCTGCATCGGGGGTCGGACTAGATGCCCTTCAAAAGTCACTTGCAATGCAAAGCATTCTATGACCCTGTGGTTCCCCTTGTTATCCTGCTGGTCCTTAAAAATTAATGTGATTTACAGGGTCTTTTTAAATATTAAACTGTATGATATAGCACCAAGGTGCAACCCACTTGAGTGACCTTTTTATAGTATGAAAGAGAATGTGTCTCTCAAGTGCCAGAAGGCACCATGAGGACATTACTGGCATTGCTGTGCAGCTCTGGAACTATGTAGGGTACAGAAAGCCAGGCCTGGTGCAATTCTTTTCATATCCTGCATTGGGAATGGCTTCTCAGATTTGCTCCACAAACAACTTCTGGGCACTCCCTTGCAAAGAAAGGACTAGGTGTCATGAGTCAAAACTATGGCAGCATTATGTGATTAGGATGAGCAGCTCTCCCATACTCTGTCATATCCACTCTGTAGCCATGCTTCATTAAGCAGTACAGATGCAGCACCACTGACTAGGTCAAAATCTAATAGCTCAGTGAAAGAGAGATTCAGGAAGAAATTAGAACTTTGCTAAGAAAGAATTAGATATGGAATGCATAAAGACAAACAGTGAAATAAAAAGGCAGAGATATTTAGGAAAACATACACAAAGCCAATAAATCAACTCACAACATAAATCAGACTCTCCAAATCAATTTCTCTCTTCTATGTGAGGTTCACATGTGGAATACACAATAAAGATGGGTGTAGCAAGTGCACCATCACTAGCATTTGTGATGATTTGAAATGCAGACAATGGTTTGGATCAGACTTTATTTTTTATACATACTGTGGCTACTACCCTCAGCTTTTATTGTTCAACAATGCTAGTTATGTAAGTGTCTGGTGTCAATATTTTTCTTGCTCTACAGCCTGAAAGAAATGGAAACAGATATGAGATTATAGATTGCTGTTCCTTTTTGATTAAATAGAAAACCCCAGTAGTTAGAATACCTTTATTAAAAAAAAAAAAAAAAAAAAAAACCAAAACAAGCAAGCAAACAAAAAAAACTCAAACACAAACAACATGCTTTTTTTTTTTTTTTTTTTTGCTTTGGTTTCTTTTGATCATGCAGGTGGAACACAAGTGATTGGATATTTTCAAATATGAACAATTAAGACAAAAATCCAAAATATGTGAAGGAATAAAAATTTATGAATTACTTCTATTTTTAGCTTTAGGTATTGATGGTCTACTACTTTCTTAGCAGTACCCTTCTCTATTGCTATTCTAGACCAGTGCACAACAGGGTTACAGTTCCCTTTGCATGTATATCCCAGTAGAAATCATAAAGTACAAATCACCTTTCTTCAAAAAATCCTCACACGTGGACAGGATGCAAAAGCTGTGCCCAAGCTGCTACAGTAAAATACAGGAACAAAGAGCTAGCAGAATTCATGGGCTTGCATGTGTATGCATGGGTGTTCACATCTCTCAATCTGTTTGTCATCTGTCTGACCCCAGAGTCTCTAAACAAATTATCTGTTAAACTCTCTCTAACTATACCTTAAATCCTGTTTATTAAAGTGCTGATATTATGCTGGCTAAATAAATTTTTAGAAGAACTCGTAGTTGCACTTCAGAGACACTAAATACTCTCTATTAAATGTTAACAATCTCTTTTTACTATGTCCTCATACTTGAAGTCTTGATTGCTAGTTTCCAAACAATGCACAGCTAAAATCAAATCAAGGTTGAAATGACAAATAGAAATGATCTAGAAGCCTCCCAAATGCTGCTTCATATTGACTCAATATGAAAGGGGTAAGCATTCTGATGCACACAAGCAAAGGCAGCGGACATGATATCAGCTATATAAAATGTCACATTCTGAGCATGCTGTCTTGAAAGCACACCTTTCACCTTTCAAAAATTTGTCTATTTAGTAGCCTTCAAAGTTGGTCTAAGAAAAACAAAATCTCTTTGATTTAACTGAGATATTACTTCTTCCATCATCTCTGTCAAAAAATAGTAATGGTTGTCAGGGCAGCTACTTGTTTGGAGTATATTTGGGAGTACTCATTTGGGAGCAATATTTGCAGGTATAAAAATTTATGAAAGTCAAGTGACCTTCCAGAATTCATAAGGTGGTAACTCCTTTTTTTTTTGTAGGATTACTCAATTGAACACAACGCATTGGCAAGGACTGGAAAGGGAAATGGCACAAGTTTCATCAAGGGAACAGAAGTTCTCCTTAAATCATATGGCATCTAATGGTATAATGTGGATTAGAGGTAAGTTTAGTGCTGTTGAAAGTCACACCTGAGAGAGTTTAAATTTTTTGGAAAGTTGGTGCATTTTCATATTTTGTATTGATTTTAGTTATGTAAAAAGCGGCGACATAAATTTAGTTATTTTTTGTGTATAATGACGTACACAGTTGTTTGTGTATTGACAGAAGTCCCTGGATTAGAGATATGATGGCTCACATGTCCTATTTGGGAATGAACTTCATTGTGTATTTGAGTGTAAAGCCAAGCTGTATGCGTTTCCCTAAACCAGAAGATTTTTATTGACAAGCTTCTACTTAAATTACTTCTAACTGAACTTCAGTCAGCTTTATTTTAAGTGCCTTTGAATATGTGTTCTTCAGTGGAAATCTTTATTTATTTAGAAATACTACATTTCAAGTTTGTACATTAAATGGTCATCTGCTAATAAAAACTTATAATTTCTTACAATTTTCCTTCTCACAAAGTTATTCCAGGTAGTTAATAAACATATTCTGCAACTTAGGATGTGTATAAAAGAAAAACTTATGACTTTCCAATCTCGTCCATTAATCCTCAATTACTCAAAGTTTTTCCAAACCCAGGAAAAAAACATTTCTGTCTCTGGGAAATGATGATTTCTATCCTTTCAAGTACATTCACCATATTCAGGAGGTTACAAAACTGTACTAAAGAACCTATGATTAAGAATGAATAATTTTCCTGGATTACATTCTCATTATAGAATGTTCAGAAACTCTTTTACCTTAAGCCTAGCAGAAAACTGCTGCATGCTTTTGAATACATTTTCACAGACAAAAATACCTTGGCCTCAGCTATTAGAATATTAACAGCATGAGATTAACATTTTTGAATATAAATTTTCATAATAATAAGGACCTTCTTTCCTTCAACTTGCCCTATTTTAGTAAAATAAGTATTGAAAGCACTAATATCTACAGCAAAAAGAAAAATAATATAATGAATCTAAGAGTAACTGTAATTGTACTCTGCATATAGCAGATGGACCTAGTAAATTAACATTTACCTAAAATAAACTTTTGAAAAATAGATCTTTGTTTTTTTAGTTGTTGATGAGATAGAAAGCTAGTAGTGTCATTGACACACATGTCTGTGCCATGTTTAAAACCTGGAAAATATAGTTGGAATTAAAATATTTTAAAATTAACAAGATTGTTAGATGCTGAACAACTCAGAATATTTAAAGGAAGCATTAAAACTAAACAGTGTTTCCTAGGCAAAAAATAAACTTAGATTTTCCAATGTGTAAAGAGAAGGTAAACACTGAAGAATTTTTTACTGAAGATACATGAGAAACTATTTTATTAATTAACATTTACCTGTAAATGTTCCACATTTAACAACAACAAAAACCCAAGAAACAAAACACAAAAACCCAAACGACTAAACCCACCTTACTCTGTACCCAGTTTTACAGTTCCTAAACCATAACAAAACAATGCAAAATTAACATTCCCAAGTACAACTTCAGTCTAGCTAGAGAGATACAACAATACCACAACACCGTAATATTTAAAAAAAAATACTATTTTTTCATATAAAATGCATTTCTTTTGTTTATCCTCTTCATAATAGTAGAGTTTTCATTAAAAATTACTAGCACAGTGATGGACACCAAGGTGGAAAGTACATATATATTTTTTATATAGTAAACTTCAAAATTCCACTGATAGATTATTGGACATTGTACTACAGCTCATAGCTGGAGTCTGCTCCCAGAAGGCACTCAAAGGGTTCTTTTCTGGTGAAATTTTCACTTCTGTCTACTGTTGGTCTATTATCCCTGATGTACATGAGTGCACACAAAACTGATTTCTTCAAGTGCTTTCCCTACTGGTGAAAATCCAGGCTGAGGCCCTGCAAGACTCAGCTACAGGTGTATGCAAGGCGCCTGGGAAGCTGGCTCTATATTGTGCACGGTGTGTGCCAAGGAGCAGCAAAGTGTGCAAATGCCACTTCCAGCAAAGATCATAGAACCATGGAATCACAGAACCATGGAATCATAGAACTGTTTCAGTTGCAAGGGACCTTTAAGATCATCAAGTCCAACCATTAACACAGCGCTACCAAGTCACCACTAAATCATATCCCTCAGCAGCATGCCTGTAATGTATCTTTTAAGTACCTCCAGGGATGGTGACTCAACCTTTTATCTGGGGTATCCAGATATCTGCGGTTTTGGTGCAGAAAGTTTTCATAATATCTACTCTAAATTTCCCCTGGTGCAATGTGAGGATGTTTCCTCTTGTCCTGTCGCTTGTTACTTGGAAGAGAGATTGACCTCCACCTCACTACAACTTCTTTTCAGGTAGCTTTAGCAAGCAATAAGGTCTCTCCTCAGCCTCCTTGTCTGTAGGCTAAACAACGCTGGTTCCCTCAGCTGCTTCTCATGAAACTCTATACACTTCATCAGCTTCATTTTCTTTGGACACATTCCAACATCTCCATGTCCTTCTTGTAGTGAGGGGGTCCCAGACTGAACACAGTATCAGAAGTATGGCCTCCCCAATCCTGAGTAAAGATAGAGAATCACTTCCCCAGCCTTTCTGGTCACACTGTTTCTGATACAGGCCAACATGGTGTTGGCCTTCTTGGCCGCCTGTGTACGCTGCTGGCTTATATTTAGCCAGCTGTCAGCCAACACGTCTAGGTCCTTTTCTGTTGGGCAGCTTTCCAGACATTCTTTCCCATGCCTATAGCACTGAGTGGGGCTATTTTGACCCAAGTGCAGGACCCTGAACTTGGCTTTATTGAAGATCATACTACTGGCCATGGCCCATTGATCCAGCCTGTCAAGGTCCCTCTGTAGAACCTCCCTACCCTCAACACAGTGGTCCAACTTGGTGCTGTCTGCAAACTTTCTGGAGGTGCACTCATCCCCTTGTCCAGATCATTCATAAAGATATTAAACTGGCATCAACTCCATTCACCAAAACTCTTTGGGACTAGTCATCCACTCATTTTTTTTATACAGCAAAGCATATGCACATCCAAGTAATAAACAGATAATTTCTCCCAAAGAATGCTGTGGGAAATGGTTTCAAATGCTTTACTATATTCTAAGTAGATGACCTCCACAGTTTTTCCCTCATCCGCTAAGCAGGTCACCTTGTTGTAGAAGATTATATTTGTCAAGCAGGACCTCCTTTTCATAAACCCACACTGGCTGGGCATCATCACCTGGTTGTCCTGTACGTGCCACATCATGACACACAAGATGGTCTGTTCTATGACCTTCCCCAGCACTGAGGTCAGACTGACAGTTCTGTAGTTTCCTGGATCCTCATTCCAGCCTTTCTTGTAGATGGGTGTCACATTTGCTAACCTCTAGATAACTGGGATCTCCCCAGTTAGCCAGGACTGCTGATAAATGATGGCAAGTGGCTTGGTGAGCGCTTCTGCCAGATCCCTCTCTTGAATGGATCCCATCCTGCCCATAGACTTGTGTGTGTCTAAGTGGTACAGCAGGTCACTGACCATTTCAACTTGGATTATGAGGGCTTCATTCTGCTTCTCATCCCTGTTGTCCAGCTGATGGAGCTGAGCACTCAGAGAACAACTGGCCTTAGTGACAGAGACTGAGGTAAAAAAGGCATTCAGTATAGAAACCTTTTTGTCATCCTTGGTCACTGTGTATCCCCTGCATCCAATAAAAGATATGGGCATATGGGCCTGGGCTCACAAGGGCAAAATAAATCCCAGTCTTCTCCTTCAGGGTTGAATGTGCTTAACAGAAAAGTAAATATATGCTTCAAATAAATAATAAACCATGAATGGGACTTTTCTTTGTGAGTATATTCTCATTGTCCAGCCTGATTCACAATGAAAAAAACAGAAAGAATGAGTGCATCCTGGCAACTGTTTTCATGTTCATGTGTAAAAGAAAAGGGAACAAATAAATTAAAACACAATCGGATGAAGATATTCACAGCTGTAAACATTTATCTGTTCATAGACAGAATAAGGTCTCTTGCCCTTTTCCAGTTACACAGAATGGAAACATTTTCCTAAAACAGATTTAATAAGGCAATTCAACTTAGGCATGCACGAAGCAGGGAGTAAAAAGCAAAGCTGGGGACTCAGTAATTTATCTTTCTTTATTATTCTTATTATCCTTAAAGTCCCTGTGGAAACTTAAAAAGAGATCAATGTGAATAAACTGATATATAGATTGATGTAAACTGGTTTTATATTATTTTAGGTATTTATACACCTACTTTATGATCTCCAGTTAGTAAAAAAAGCTGAGAATTATTCAAAGAAACAATAACCATCATTTGGTACTGGCACTTCCGCCCCTCCCCCCCCCCCCTTTTTTTTTTTCCTTGAGAGTTATTAAGAACGGAAAATATCACAACATTCCACATTTACTGATGGTATGCCTGAGCCTTTCTTCCCCTGTGGACATGGAAAAAAAAGAAACAGAAGAAAGAGAAAATAATATGCTAAATGCACAAACATAAAAAACAGTGAAGGAGAAAATTTTATCAGTTTCTGACTTATATAAAAAATATTTTCAATTCATGTGCCACTTCAGTGAATACATACTAGGAAGAATATTTACTATTAAAACATTCTTCTCAGTTAAAATGACCAAGTTGTTTAATGTAACTTCTCTTTCACTTTGCATTTATCTGCAAATAAAGTTAATCTTTTTTAAAGTTGACATATGTATATGTATTTTTTTCTATATTTATGGAAAAAAAAACACCAAACCTCTGCATACTAGACTAGGAACTCTTCCCTGTGGCATGAAACAGAAGTCTGCTGTTTTTCTGCTTCTTTTGGTCGTGAACATGACAAGAGATTGCTACAGTTCCCAGGCTGGCTAGACAAAGAGGCAAAGAATTTAGATAAACCACTTCTGGAGTGATTATTTCTGCAAGTATTTGCACACATTTTTTTGCAGTTTTAAGTTCAGCTTCCTTGGGAGAACTTGAAAAAAAAAAAAAACCAAAACACAAACATTTGTATAGTTTACATATTGATATAATTTTTACTTTTTCTTGTACCAAATGCTACTATTTTGTTGCTTGCCATTTCCATATTATAGGACAGATCATAGTATTTTATGCACAGTGTCTAATCAACGTTCCGTATTCTACCTGCCTTTATCACTTCTCCTCTTCCCTTTGCAGTTCTAATCCTTTTATTTCAAGACAAAAGTTTGTTGGTTTTTTTTTTTTTTTTTTTTAGGTTAAGCTTTATTTCTTCACAGAAGTTATTAAATTTTTTTGGTCTCCTTTTTTTCTCCTGAATATCCACAATTAAGTTTGAACCTGTTAAAAGACCTCACATATTCTCTAGATTTGTTAGCATTTCTTAACAGTGAACTTATCTGAAACCATGATCCCATTTTCTTATTCTGTTTAGCCTACTTGGAGGCTCTGCCCCTTTTTTTTTTTTCTTGAATAACCTGGATAATTTTCTACCACCTTCAAATACGGATTTTTTTTTCCCAAATTACTAGTCAGACACTGAGCTTATTTCTGAATCTTGTCCTTGGCACCCTACTACTATCTGTGAAGAATTTCATTAGAGTCTCTTCCAAAGTGAAAATGGATTATGCTGTGAAGTTTCTCTTCATCCACCAATTTAATCTATTAAAGGCCTTAAACAAGAAATGAGAGAATGTTTCATTTTGTTGGGTTTTTCTTTCCTCTAGACACTACTGATAGCACTCCACAGTATACTGTTTATCTTTTTCATAATTTCACTCTCCATTAGCATTTCAGCTATTTAACTGGTGCTTAATTAAGATTCCTTAATCTGTTACAGAAAAAAAAACAACAAACTAAACAAAGAACAAAAAACAAAAACAAAACCAAAAAACTCAGGCCAAAAAACCCACAAACCACAAAACCCAAAACAATAAAAAACCACCCAAACCACACACAAGATCCATTACATAATATGCAATGGAGAAGAAATACTTTTTGATGTAGAAAAGACCCACATACATACACAATAGGAAAAATAATATACTATGTTATAGTTAGTCAGCCCAGAAGATGTTTATTTTGTGAGCTCATGCTTTGTCTAGCCAACTTTAAAGAATGGCAATAAATAAGTCATTTCAGTCAGAGCACTCAGCTAAGCATCATTACATATGAAGTAGCATAAGGATATAAAGCAAGAGTTACACCTGAATATAATATTGCCTCAGCAATCAGAGATAGGCAGCTACTGGCCTTGACAGGTTTTATGGAACATCTATGCAGCCTTCCCCTCATTGTTTTCTTCTGAATTTAATTTCTTTTTTCTATAAAATGTTTTTTAATTCTTAGTAATGAATGCTAAAAGAGTATTGTGTTATTCAGAAGTGATATATAGAGCTGTTGCTTAGCACTATGTTTTAAGGATCAATACTAAAAGTCTGCTAAGATTCACAGAGGCTCTGATGTTAGATTTATCTAACATCATAGTTAAAAAGAAGTGTACATTTTTACAAACATTTTGAAGATTTGCCACAAAACCCACCACTATGCATCCAATGATGAGCCCAATGTTCTCATTTCCAGACAATTTTCTCTCTAGGTGTCTGGTGCTGCTTACATAGATAAAATGAGTATGTCATAATAGATTAAATTAGTGAATATTGTGTAATTTCCACTGTTACCTTTGATAAGCAAATGAACACTATTAAAAGCAAAACCACAGGTGAAAGGGCAAGTATGTCAAAGTTCTCTAAGAAGATAATTCATACTTGCATTTTTATGACTTTTACAGGTGTGTGTAAAACTGATACCCCAGACCCACTGAAGGAAAAAGAACCATTCACTTCCTTATGCCTGCAACTAGGCTACTTTTTTGATTTTCAAAACCAAACTTTGCCTTTTTGTCTATATACATATATATGTGTGTGTGTGTAGGTATGTATGTGTATATATACACATGCACACATATGTGGTCTTTGTGAAGCACTCCAGGGAGTGACTTCTTCCCTTAGCTAAATGAGTTCTGGATGATTCCAGCCCATCTTACTCTTTCCAAATTAGTCTGGATGCATCTTCAGGCTACATATATATATATAGATATATTTGCATGTAGTGGACGCTTCACAAGCCTTCTCAACATACTCAGCACATCACAAATAGCATTTAGCTTTCCATATGACACCAACTCTCACTACGGATTTAAGAGAGGTCATTTTAATTTTATGGTTTGAAATATATTTTATAATTGTTTAAAAATTAGTATTTCTATGTGAAATGGACAAACTAAATAGCACACTTGATGCCCGTCAAGTTTTTGATTCAGTGGCAGGAAGCTGAAAGTACGTGCTTTGCACTGAAAGACATGGCAACCTTCCAGCCAGTTGGAGCAATGCTTGGACCAGTCTGCACTGAGCTCTTCCTGACTCTTATCTGCAGGCAGACGCAGTTGGTCCACTCCAAAAGGGATTCCAGGAGTGACTCTGCATGCATGAAGTGTGAACAATCAGGAAGAACAGGTTTCTGAACTGAAAAATGGAATGATTCAAACTGACAGTGTAGATGCAGCCTTTGTGAAAGCAGCATAAATCCATGGCACTGGCATAACATACTCCTTTCATCACACATCACTCATCTCTGAGCTTGAAGGAAGGCTGTAATGAGTGAATCCAACTGAAATTAAAATGGTGTAAAGTTCTCCTTACTTCTTCATTACCATATGCATTATAAACATATATTTAGAAATCATTGTCTTGCTGTTTGCAACAACTACACGATCTTCTATGGAATCTGTAAAAAAGACACAATTATCTGAAAATATTCTAGCCCTTTTTTAAAATGATGGCATTATAAAATATAGTTACAACAATACTTGGCATTTATCCATCTCATAAGTGAAGGTTAGTATTTAAGTTCTAACACACTTTTACTCTTTCAGTTATGGTTATTCAAGGTACATTGCTGTCTACAAGAGTCAGCATTTTACACCTCTCTAAACACTTCCCTCCACAGAAGCATGATAATAATGAACTTGAATTGTGGAGTAACCATGAAAATGAAAGAGGAATTCGGGCATCTGCTGTAGAAATACACACCACCCACTCTGAGAAGCAGAGCAGTGCCTATTAAGTAAAAGACAGGCAACTAAAATATTTTCAACTTTTTTGATATGTTGAAGTGTTTTCACTGCCTATGTGTAAACTATTGAACAGTGAAATGTCTGAGAAACAAATACATTCTTAATTAAATTGTTCTGATGGTTTCTTTAGCTTAGAAATAGATACAGAATAAGATACTTACATGTCCCATTTTCTCTTGGTTTCTGTTAGCTTTCTATGTATCTTGGAGCATGCACAAATTTTTACACATCAAAGTAAAGGCAGTATTTTAAAATCACCAAAAAAAGGAAAAAATCAGGCAAAGAACTGAAAATGTGTTCTAAAACCAATGCAATTAATTCAGCTTAGATCAACATAGAATCATAGAATCAACCAGGTTGGAAGAGACCTCCAAGATCATCCAGTCCAACCTATCACCCACCCCTATCCAATCAACTAGACCACGGCACTAAGTGCCTCATACTGTCTTCTCTTCAACGTCTCCAGATTCCACCACCTCCCTGGGCAGCCCATTCCAATGGGCAATCAGTCTCTCTGTGAAGAACTCCCTCCTAATATCCAGCCTCTACCTCCCTGGCACAACTTGAGACTGTGTCCCCTCGTTCTGCTGCTGGTTCCCTGGGAGAAGAGACCAACCCCTACCGGGCTATGACCTCCCTTCAGGTAGTTGTAGACAGCAATGAGATCACCCCTGAGCCTCCTCTTCTCCAGGCTAAACAACCCCAGCTCCCTCAGCCTCTCCTCATAGGGTTTGTGTTCCAGGCCTCTCACCAGCTTTGTTGCTCTTCTCTGGACACATTCCAGTACCTCAACATCTCTCTTGAATTGAGGGGCCCAGAACTGGACACAGTACTCAAGGTGTGGCCTGACCAGAGCTGAGTACAGGGGAAGAATTAACCTCTCTTGACCTGCTGGCCACACTATTCCTGATACAGGCCAGGATGCCATTGGCTCTCCTGGCCACCTGGGCACACTGCTGGCTCATGTAGTAAAAAATAATACATAATACATAAAAGTATTGAAAGCAATAATAAGAAACCAGAGCACATAAAATTAGTCCAGAAGTCACTGAAACATACAGTTATCAATGTATGGGAAAGCTAAATGCTCTACAATCTGAAATGTAGGGTTATCATGAAAATCTGAGGCTACAAGATAGTTATTCAACAAAAACTTTGAAAACCAAGAAAAAAATACTGTATTGCTTTAATCCAACTGAGACATTGCTAGCTTTGATTCTATACTTATGTCATTGATCAGAAATGACTGAATTTTGAAGATTTAAGATGAAATACTAAATGAACAGAGAAATTAAATCCTGATAAAAGAAGCGGCCTGAATACTTATTTTCTGTTCTGTTAAAACTTGAAGAATATCCTTTCTAAAACCGTGTCTCTGGAGTAAAATAACAAAACAACCATTCAGAACAATTATAAAAATATTTAAAAGAATTTTTAAATGTATTCCTGTGAGTAAATTAACCTTCTGGCAAGTCTGCAATAGGAACTCCAGGCCCTTTTCACGCTAATTTGTCAAACGTAAATCATGTAAACAGTAAATGTCACTATTTTGTACAGCAATTGTATCTCTAATATTGTTCCAATGTAGAGAACTTGAACAGTTCCTTTTCGTTTCAAAATAGCACAAACATGGATCCTTACCCAAGGATCTTGAATACCATCTAAATCTTTATGTATGTATCTTCAGTGATTCTACTGATTTTACTTTAGGGAATGGTATAGTATGAGTGAAATCATGATAAAGAACAGCAACAACAACTTGGATGAGCAGTGGATTCTAGAATATGTTTATCTTGATTTGGGGGAATCAAGAAGGTTATATGTCTGATGGATCAGGAAATCAAAATATGGTAACTTTTTCCTGTTTCATGCAGCAGAACTGGACTGCTAAGTACAGATACAGAAGGCAATGCTGTTGTGTTGACAGAGCACATGGATGGCCTGGGAGCACTGACATCTTCACATAGGTACCATGTATTGAAGAATTTATCTAGTGTATCTTTATTGTTTCTTACCTGACTGGAAGTCTGTGTAGTAAAGAGTATTCTCCTGTAGGCAATACCACGAGATAGCTCTTGAACCTGCCATCACAGCATGAATTATAGAGCCTGTTCAAGTAGGTACAATACATACATAATTACCTCCCTCAGAAGATAGGCAAGCAGTAAGAGGTAAACTATTGTAGTGTCTTCTGTGTGTAGGAAACATTATTTTTGAGTTAAAGAGCAGATTCTGCAAAACTAAATGTCAGCAGTGATTTCATTCTCAGAGAATGCAAGAGCCAAGACGTACTGCTTCTATCAGAATGTGTTGTCTAGTTTATGTAATGGAAACCATTTTCTATTCCTCTTTGAATATTAGCTGTGATTTCACTTGCATGTACCTGTGATTCATATTGCTTCAATCAGTTCCAAAGCATACAGTAAGCATAAGGACACAAGAACTCTCTTGTAAATGTCTCAGAGTGGATGCAAAGAAAACACACATGAGTAGTACTCATGAAACCCACTGGGTTCCATCATGTAGGACCTCACTTTTATTCAGCCAAGGGTGCACAGTCACTAAAAATCCTATTATAATATCTCTTTATTATTTTTATTTTACAATAAGCCTGGAAACTCAGTGATTAATTTTCCACGATCTTCAGGATTTCTGAAACAAAGATTGAGTGACTTTCACTCCCAATATATGCCAACACAAGGACATGAAGAAGGTCTGGATCGTTATGTGCAGAGTTCACTGATTGGTGCTAGACGGCCACGCCAATGGAAGTCATGTCAAAAAATGCTTCTTTCTGACTTGAATCATATTCTAACTCCCGAGCACCCAAGGTACTTCAAAGCAAAGGCAGATACTGAAAATCATCCTGCCATTGCCCCTTTCTCTTTTTTTCCTGTCTTTTCCCTAGACTTCCCATATCTGCTTCTACTGCATGTTTTCATGACAGCCAGAGATCCCAGTTCCTGGCATATCAGAGACTATTGGCTCCTAAACATAACCACTTTAAGATGAGCATATAGTAATTTGTGATTGCCATAGATATGAAAAATTCAGAGTGGTAAAATGTGGTATTATTTTTAGAACTATGTTCCAGTTGTTTTTCTGATATAGAGTCACTAAAAATGTAATTTGAGAATTTATGGTCAACTTCTTTTGTCCCTAACTTGTAACAGAGCACAACAGCTAGTCACATCTCTCTCTCTTTCACATGTATGCATATGACTGTAATTGTAGTAAATTAAATAGCTAACATGACTATTTCAAGAGAGAAATACTATATTGCATTGGTATGTCTGACATATGGCACATCTAGTTTTCAGACTTAATCAATTTTCATTTTGATATATGATATTAAAATAAGGTAGGGCTGATACAAGAATCTGAAATTCTTGTTCCCTGTACCTAATAGGCACCAGGAAAAATCATTGTGTCTTCCTGAATCTGCTTCAGCAGCTGTTTACTCAGCAGGAGGAACAAGCTTCCACATTCCAGTAGCTGCTAATTACAGCTGATGCACAACCTTTCCCCAACACACCACCACCACATTCCAATGAAAAGTGGGAGTGGCTGTGGACAGTGCTCAAATGGGTGCTATCTCTGTCTCTGGGAGAGCTGGGGATACCTGTTTTTCAGAAACCCAGGAGCTTTACCTAGGATAGGTAACAAGGTTTGCCTTTAGATTTATACTTCATATGAGTGTGTCATTTGATATTAGGCGTTATAGTTCTTTTTAGTATGTTGGTATTAAACATATTAAACTTCATCGCTCTTTACAACTACCTGAAAGGACATCATGGAGAGGCTGGTGCTGGTCTCTTCTCACAGGTAGTAAGTGATAGAAAAGAGGGAATGGCCTCAAGCTGTGACTGGGTAGGTTTAGATTGGACATCAGGAAATTTTTTTTTCACAGAAAGAGTGGTCAGGCTTTAGAATGGGCTGCCCAGGGAGGTGGTTGAGTCACCAGCCCTGGATGTGTTTAAAAATCATTTGGATGTGGTGCTGGAAGATACGGTTTAGGGATGAACCTTGTAGTGTAGGGTTGTTGCTTGGACTTGGTCATCTTGAGGGTCTTTTCCAACCTGAATGTTTCTGTGATTCTGTATTTCGTCACTCCTCTAAACCCTGTATCAGGGTTTCATGTCTAATACTTTACATTTAATGTATTTACTATCAGCCACATTCTTTGGTAGAGAATCTTCTTTTACAGTCTCTACTGACACACCATCAGAATGTAAAAGTCCATCCTGCACTGTCTTTCTATTGTAACAGATCCAGCACAAAGCAGTCAAAAGTTATTTAGCGATTGACATTGACATAACTTTGCCACAAGCAACAGAAGCAATTACAAGACCTGGGTTGGGTGCAGCTGAAACACCTTGATAAGAAAGCAATGAAAAATGACACATCATACAAACAGAATGGTTTCATCAGAGCAACACTAAATCAACATGTATGTTTCTGGCACTCCCCATTCTTTTGATAATAGAATAATCAAACAGAGAGGAGGACTGATATCCCCAATTTTTCCTGACAGTCTGGAAATAAACTAAAATAAAGCATGCCTGTGCACTGTCATTTGATTGTATTCTAACCAAGATGGTTTCAATTTAGTGCTCTATAAAACTCTCTGTATTTTAGTATGGCATGCCTGTGGTTGGTATAAGAAGATAATCTGTTTGTTGGATTTTTCCTTCATTCCACAAAAAAGATCAGTATTTACTATGAGCATTGAAATCAGGTAGGCTATCACCACAGCAACAAAAACAGTAACAACAAAAAAGTTTGGAAAATAGGTTACCTGATGTTCTCTGCCTTGTGCAGAAATTACCTCTAAACAGTGGCAAGAGTTAATAAGAGGAACACAATATTCTCTCCAATTAAGCAGAAAAAGCATTTCTATGCTACAGGATTAGCTGTTTCCCCCTTCCTATAAAACAAATGAGATCTATACACAAGAAAGTATTTATTTCCAGGATATTATAGTTTACAGAATTATTTGGTATTTGTTATTTTATTTCTCTTTCCAAAGTTTAACCACAAGTATCATTAGATGAGTAAACTGATGCAATTTTCCCTTCCTTTTCACTTTCCAGTATCACCAAAGTCCCTTTGATAACATATCCACATGAAACATCTTCTTATCCCTGAAGTGCCACCACATATTAAAATTACAGGTTTTGTGAAGCAGCAAGGTATTTTATTCCAACAGAAAAGGCAAGCCTTCATTCTTTCAACATTTCCACCTCTTTCAAGGCAAAAAGATATTCCTATTTATGCATTTCTATGACTGTATCATTATGCAGTGATATGTCAGCTATAATAAATAATGAAAGCGCTGTATTAGAGAAGAAGGATTACAAAGATGTGAGTAGTAGCAGCCATGCAGTATGGCAAAGTACAGCAACTGGTTTTAGTAAGAAAAGTGAAGATTTTCCATTTGATTCAATGTCTTAATGATACTACTACACAAATTTTCAGGGAAGAATAAAAAAATATACAACAAAATAATCCAACACTAATATTTTTTTACATTTTTTTTCTTTTGAAATCAAGTTTGCAAGTCTTCTGGTACTACAGTAGGAAAGTACATAATAAACACTGCATGTATTTTGATAGTTGTCTCTAACAAGGTATTTTCCTTCTTATGCTGCTACAAAAAATGAGAAAACCTCCAACCTTCAAATTCAGGAACGTAAGATTTAGAAAGTGCCATAAATAAAGTTAAATAAAACTTTTAAAAGACTAGTATCTGCCTTTAGCAGAAACCAAATGTTGGTTGGTGCCTCACAGCTACTCAGCCCACTAAAAACAGATTGTAAGAGAAAGCTTTAGCAATAGTGTCAGCTCTGTCTACAATAAAAGCAGTCAGCAACCATACAATTCCTAGAACTCTGTTTATTTATATATATATCCTTGTTATATTTACTTTTATATACATAAGCAGCTATTGATTTCTACTGAAGATTCACTGAACCGACATGACGGTGCTTGGGCACTAAGCAATATAAATATTATAACTTGAGATTGGACAGGAGGAAGAGACAATCTCTGTCACTGTTTATTACATTATCAGTTAGAATAAAAGGGTGTTTTTTCCTTTGTAAAAATGCTCTTGCTCCACTGCACCAATCTGGTATATAGGATTTATGAAAACAAGCATTAAAAATAGGGTTTGAGAGAATACTTAACATCAGAGATTAAAATAACTTCAGCTATCATTTACTTCACAGGCTTCTTTTATCATTGTTAGTATCAACTTCCCCTTCTATGCAATGATTATGATTACATGTCATCGTTCACACACACAATCACACAATGTTAGGGGTTGGAAGAGACCTTGAAAGATCATCTAGTCCAACCCTGCTGCCAGGACAGGATCACCTAGAGCAGATTACTCAGGAATGCACCCAGGTGGGATTTGAATATCTCCAGATAAGGAGACTCCACAACCCCCCTGAGCAGCCTGTTCCAGCGTTCTGTCACCCTCAGAGTGAAAAAATTTTTTTCTCATGTTTCCATGGAACTTCCTATGCCTAAACTTCCACCCACTGCCCCTTGTCCTGTCATTGGGCATTGCTGAGAAGGGCCTGGCTCCACCCCCTTGGCACTCACCCTTTACATATTTACAAACATTCATGAGGTCACCCCTTAGTCTCCTCTTCTCCAAGCTGAAGAGCCCCAGCTCCCTCAGGGTCTCCTTCTAAGGAAGATGTTTCACTCCCCTAATCATTTTTGCAGCTCTGCACTGGACTCTTTCAAGCAGTTCCCTGTCCTCCCTGAACTGAAGGGCCCAGAACTGGACACAGCATTCTAGGTGCAGCCTCAACCCCCTGAGATTTAGATTCAGCAGAAAGACTGCTTGTTTATATTTTGAGTGTTAATGATTTTACCAGTATGTTGAACAACATTTAAAACTCCCATTTATGCTTTACCTAACAAAAAATTCTTATGGCAGATAGTGATATAAAATGTTGAGATATTTAAATTCAACAGTACAAAATCGCTACTGGATTGTATGTTGAATAATAATGTAATTTTCCTTCATAAAAACGTATCTCTGAAAATTATGATAACTACACTCAGCACAGCAAAAGAAAAGTAGTTAACAGCTAAGCTGAGGCAGTGTGGTCTGGATGATCAGGTAGTGAGGTGAATTGATAACTAGTTGAAAGAAAGAAGTCAGAGAGTTGTGGTCAATAGGACAGTCTAGTTGGAGGCCTGTAACTAGTGGAGCCCCTCAGGAGTCAGTACTGGGAGCAGTGCTGTTTAATGTATTCATCAACGACCTGGATGAGGGCACAGAGAGCACTGTCAGCAAGTTTGCTGATGACACCAAACTGGGTGGAGTGGCTGAGACACCAGAGGGTTGTGCTGCCATTCAGTGGGACTGGGACAGGCTGGAGAGCTGGGCAGGGAGAAACTTAAGGAAGTTCAACAAGGGCAAGTGTAGAGTCTTGCACCTAGGAAAGAACAACCCCATGTACCAGTATAGGTTGGGGACTGACCTGCTGGAGAGCAGCAAAGGGAAAAGGACCTGGGGGTCCCAGTGGATGGACGGTTGACCATGAGCCAGCAATGTGCTCTTGTAGCCAAGGCCAATGCCATTCTAGGCTGTATTAGAAGGGCTGTGGTCAGTTGGTTGAGAGTGGTTCTCCTCCCTCTCTATTCTGCCCTGGTGAGGCCACATCTGGAATATTGTGTCCAGTTCTGGGCCCCTCAGTTTAAGAAGGACAAGGAACTGCTTGAAAGAGTCCATCACAGAGACACAAAAACGATTGGTTTACGCTAAATTTCTCTCTTTTTGGCTTCCTCACTCTGGGAGACACTAACTTGTGCTTCTGTTTGGCTTTGATGACCTTGGCTGTGTTCTTTATTGTAGCTGAGTATCTTAACAAACAACTCTCTGCTGTTTCTCTTGTCTCATGTCCAGGGGGATAGGAGGCAGGGAGTGGAGAAGCTGTTGGTAGCTCCCCTGGTGCTGTTTATAAATTGTAAATACCTGTAAATATTGTAAATATTGTATATTTCGTACATATTCATTGCATTTCATTGCAGATTGTAGTTTTGCTTGTAAATACAGCTTCATTTGCTTCCAACTGAGCTGGTCTGGCAATTTAATGTTGGGGGGAATTTTCAACCCACCACAATATGCCTATCTATATATGCACATCTATGTATGTATATCTATGCTGCCCCATGATATTTAGGATCAGAAACAGGTATTTGGCATTGAGACTGTATAACTCAGGTTTTCTGCCAAAATCTCATTCTCCCACTAATTAGAACAATACCTTCTAGTCAGATAATTCCTCATAGTGGAAAAATAATCAGTGCATTCATAAACAATATTAGTTAATTTGGGAATCTTCCTTGTTCTCTTCTGAGAAAAATGTGCTGTTATTCATAAAGACAATCCCCTAAATCAAATACTGCAACACCACAAAGTTATGTGGGAGACAAAAAATGGAAAAAAATTAGAAATTACTAGTGCTATATTGCTTTACTACAGCCAGAAATCTCTCTTTGCTAACATCAAAACTATTCTTTGATACAGATATTTAGCAGATAAATAGAAAAATTGCACAGTCCATTACCTCGCATTTGTATAACAATTCCTTTAATTTTCTTATCTATTATTACTTTTCAAAGTATTACTCTTATTAAAATTATCATAGTAGGCATTCAGATTCACCTGAGTTGACCCACTAGAAATTTTTGAAAGCAAAACCATGTTGACACAATATGGTACAGCCAATTTGCTTTGAAACTTCTTAATACAATTTGAAGAAAACCTGCCACATATTTAAAGAAAATGTCAAAAATATTTGTCATTCTCATAAGTACTTTGACAAACATGCAGTTATCATTATAGAGTTAATGAGGTATTAAATGCCTACACTGATTATTCATTATCATGGTATTTCCAGAGAAGCTCAGATTTATAATATGTGCTAAGAGAGAATTTATTTTGAGCATTTAGTATGGTATTTCTAACCTAAGATACCTGCAATGTAGTTTATATCTACACTATTCATTGTAGGGTCCTTGTATAGTTGATAGGGAGAACCATGCACTGCAACTTTATAGTCAAATTTAGAAATCTATTTTAGGATGCTGTGAATCATGCTCTGGAAGTTCTGTTGTTCTCCACTGATTATAAGTGGAAGTATGATTAACTCAGATGAAGAAATCTATATTTTAGATATCTGTGTTCGATTCCATGAATTCACCATCAGTTGTGCACATACACATCTGGATATTATTATAGAGAACTGCATAAATCAACCAAAACCACTTCATGTCTTATTTAATGAACAAGAGGGCCCATGTTAGTCTTCTTAAAGCAATATTTGAACATGCATTGATATTCTAATCTATGACAAATATATCTGTGATCACCCAATTACTGTATTTTTATTTAGCATATATATATTTTTCAGTGGAGCATGGCACACAAGGAGGGAGAATATCCCTAAAGGAGATAGATAATATAAATTTGGTTCACCGTCAGGTCAAAAAAAAACACTTGAGGTCTCAAAAGCATTAGTGTGGTCCTAATTAACTTTGCTGGCTAGAAGGAGTTTTTATGAATTCAGATTCAGTTCTATACTAGCACAACTATATATTGCTTCCAGCTGTGGAACATGTTAAGCCACCACTACTTGCAATGCCTGCTCCAGACTCCATTGTATGGCAGAAGAAAGCTTAGTGACAAGTATAGCAAAACAGTCCACTGCACTGAAAACCTAGCAGCAGAGGGATATATCAGATGATAAAGACCATGTTCATCAAACCTTTGCATGGTTTAAAACTAAAACCTTGCACAGTTTAAAACTAAAACCTTGCACATTGTAGTCATATACTTTTAATTTTCTTGTGTTCATGAGAGAACATATTTTCCTCTGGAAGTTCTTCAGCTAGCAAATTCATATTGATGTGAGTGATGACGTGTCTGAAGGAAGTTCAACAAAAGGGAGAAAAAATAATCCTTTTTTATTATGGCTCATTAGTAGAGCTCTCAAAATTGTAGCTGTGGACAGATGGATGGTAAAGGGTCAGATAGGATGGTGCCACAGGGGAAAGGACATGGCTTCAGTAAGATGAAAGGAAGTACCTACTATGATTTGCTCTTCAGTATTGTGAAGTTAGGTATGCAGTCTGCATATATATGGTTACAATATAAACAAGCCAGCCATTACTATGCTAAGCCTCACCTACCTCTTACTCATGCAGATAACTTTTTCTCACTAGGATATGTACTCATGCCTATGTCTATCAGAATTGAAAAGTATGGGAGAATAAAAAAACAACAACAAAAAAACAACCCAAAAACCTGGTTCCCCACAGTAAAAAAAAAGCTAAACTTTGTACACAAAGAATAGCTTCAGTTAAAACTGCTGATATAGACTTGAATAGTACTTCTCTTTGTCTTTTTAGAGAACATTTTCATGATTTACAGAAAGTCTGTATCTAACTTGCATCTGTTCTATTGTATTTTGACAAAACTACTTAAGTTTTCTCTATATTATACAATTCCAAATCTAATTTGAACTGAGCAATCTGTATAAGCAGATTTACAGAGGTCTGTGCTCTTAAAACCTAGAGTAAAGTCTATACACCAGAGCAATTAGGAAGACTATTTTCTCAAAATAAATAACATAAAATAATTTCGACAGGTAGAAATGAATTGAAATTCATAAACTCCTGCTTTTATATTTTATTAAAAAGATTTTTCTTCTGTCATTACATAAAAAAAAATCCACCCTACTGTAGTGGGTATTTAGCCTGGAAATACAGAACAGCTGTATAAAGACTGCAAGAACTTAATTCTAAGACTGTTTAAAGGCTTCAATTATTTTTAGTATACTTTCTGGTCTCTTTTGAAAAAAAAATTATATTTATTCAGATATTTCAAGAGTAAGTCTGTTTTCCTACACTTTAGCAGAAACACGTTCACAGAGAAGTTGTACATCATCTCAAGACAAAAAGAAGCTCAGACACTTGCAGGAGACACTATCTTGGAAAAAGGCTGAGAGAGAAAACTCCACATTTTATCAAATAAAGTAATATGTTTGTTTGCAGAAATGCCAGGGGAAATGTCCTTCTGTTTTTACCTCTGAGAACTCTTAGATCAGAAAAAGGGAAACTCTTAACACAAAGAAATGATGTGTCCCCTTTTCTTTCCTATGATTGTTCATATTCTCAGTATCTAAATGTCTTATATTTGGTGATCCAACTTTAAATTCCCTATAAGTTTTTTTCTTATAGGAATTTAATGACAGTGCACCATGATTGATATAGTTATTTATCTGCGCATCAAGAACTGAGTTGAATCTGCTACAGTTATTCATACCATGCTGCAGTCATGCAGCTTCAAAAATGAAAGTGCTAACTGGAGCAAAGTATTACGGGGCTTGAAGTTCAGATTGCAACATGGGAGGCTTCCAGATCGAGTTGTTGCTTCTGGGTTCCAAGTTTTTGGGTGTTGGCTCTTTCCTGCAAGCATGGTGGCAGAATGGGTGGGAGTAAGGTAGCTGCTGGCTTTAGTTTTCTCTTTTATGCTGTTTGTGTTTTTTCTCCCCTGTTATTTCACTGTGCTTCTTCTGCAAATAGGGCAAGCTAAGGTAATCAAGCATTGTATTATTAGATTAGATTAACAGCTAAGGTAATTATTGTGATAAATAAAGACAGGGGAAGTAATTTTGCTTCAGCTAATAAGTGAGCAAACAGGAAGAATGTGAGGATCCCGCTCCCAAGGTGGGAGCTGAGGGCATTTTGTGCCGGATCAGGTACTGGTCCCCTAGCAACAGGTGCAGTGTGTCTGTGACACTTGAGCTCAGAAGTTCAAGCATCCACTGAGACCTGAAGAGACCACCACCAGACATGCAGTGGCAGGAACTCCTGTTGTGGGGCAGAAGTTCTTTGTTCGTGAATCCGAACAGGATGTTGCATGGGAAGAGATCCTGTAACAAGGGCAGGTTATAAAAGCCCCAGTGTGGGGAGGGAAGGCGTATATGCGGGAAGGTATGTGCCCAGTGCTGTAAATAAACCTTCTTTAACAGACTTCGTTAGATTTTTTTTTAGGAGAGAGATTGTTTCTCACAATTATGCATTGTGATTATTATATCTTATTTTATATTAAACTCTTACCACTTTATCTCAACCCTGAGTTCCGTGTGTTACTCTTCCTCTCACTTTTCTGTCGGGGGAGCATCTTTTCTTTTATCAAAGGAATTTGATAGTGATATAACCCCCCCCCCCAAAAAAAAAAATAATAAAGCTCACATAACATATAACAAGGCTGACTGGTCTTCTCCTGTTTATCAATTTATCAAGACAGATTTTGAATTATCCTTGAATAACAAAAAAAGAATTCCAAAATGTTATCACATGTATCATGTTCTTACTTGCATTTTAAGGTAAGATCATGGAAAACATATATTTTAGATTTCTTTAAAAGTTGTGCTTCAATAAAACTCAAAGCTTTAATTTGCATGCACAAAATTTAATTTTCAAGGCATGGAATTTCTGCTGGGCTTATGAATAGTGTGGTATCATAATATCAAGCTTCTAATATATGGCCTCATTCAGAATTGTTTAAATTTAGGCTCATTAAAGCTGTAGGCCATGATTCCGTGTGAACAACAAATGGTAGCATTCAAGAATGAAGCAGATATTAATAAAATAGGATTTGGCCTGTGTTAGCAAAGCAAATAATGACAACATTTACAGCTCCTATAATTTTTCACTCTAGAGTGTAACTGGATGTAACAGGAAAGGTCAAATATGTAGTCATTTACTGTCCTTTACAAGAATGATATAGTAGCTGCAAGGGCTCATCAACCTAAATGCCCATGACATTTCCATTTGAGTCCTGGCAGTAGAAAGGCAAATGCTGATTAAATTAAAAGCCTACTGTTATTTAGAGCACATGCTTTTAATCTGAATAAAGAGGTCATACAGAACTGTCCCAAAACATACTTTGTGATATATTAATCACATATACATCATCATCTCCTTATGATAGTCAACATCTGTCTCTTCTATTTCCCTTTCTGTATTCTGAAAATCACCACACCTGTTTCTCCCTCCAAAAAAAAAAAAAAGACACCTTGTCCTGCAAACCACTTTCCCAAAGGCCTGCAGCATGCTCCTTCTATATTATGCATACTATTTCAAATAGGTTCAGGAAGTGCACAGTTCTGCAGGGATGGTTTTATGTAACCAGATTAGGGGACCTTATAGTGTACCTTTTTATAAAAATTAATCCTACAGGGACCATTTTATTTCCTGGTTTAGAGAACATACCACTAAGTCACTGGTTACTGAAAATATAATATCAGAAAATGAAATCTGATTTTTTTAAGAAATTCAAACTTCAATTTAATCCTATCTTTCATAAGGCAGCTACTTTTCCTGTAGCTGCAAATTATTTTGCTTTCAAATTTACCTCTGTAATTTAATTACAGGTCCTTCTGCATAATGTTTCATGTTAATAGTCTATGGTGTTCATGATTGTAGCTCAGTCCCCATATATCCTCATTCATGGACTTATGGAAAAGTCTCTCATTAGAATTGATCTTGTCATTCTTTAACATTCTGTACTATTTTTCATAGTGAGAGAAAAAGACTTAGCTGATGAATTATCCTGTCTCACATTTCAGCTGTCTTAATTAGCAAAACCATCCCAAAATAGAGAAATTATACCCAACAGGGAATATCTTGTTTCAGTCAAAAATACTCAAGGAGCTGAAATATCCAAATAGGAAACATTTTTCTTAATACTGTTAAAAATTCTTTCCATTTTAGAATCTTTTCACAAACAGATCTTTAAACTGTGCGCTCACTTCCTATATTGGCTGAAAGCAAAACAGTAATAAATACTTTAAGACTTTAATAATTTCCAGGCCCCTTAAAGTACCAATTAGCATATTAATGCAATGGTTCATTGGTTTTATCCAAGAAGTTAAACTTCTAAATGACTAAATAAAATGCTTTTATTACATGACTATGTGAAGACTGCTATTACTTGCAAAGGAAAAAAACAAATCCCACATTTGATGAATTGTTCAGTCACATAATTTCAAAGGTCTCTTGTCTTCTTGTAATTAGGCCAGCAATTAAAACTTAATCTATATACTGAAAATTGTATTTGACTTCATAATTATGTTTTAATCTGCTAGTATTCCATTCAGAAAGATCATGTAATTAATTTGTATGTATATTCATTATTACATGTGTCTAAAAACATTCAGTATATTTTCACTGAGTTCTCTTAAACAAACAAGAAACCCAACCAAAACCAGGCTAACTGTACTTGATAAGATTTGGTGTGTGGGAGGTTTTACTGGCACATGAGCTCAGTGTGATTTCCCCAAAAAGGCTTACCTTGGCTAGATCCATTGGCTTTTGGTGTCATTCACTGCCACAAAACTGTTATTAAGAGAGGCTCTAAATCCTGCAGATTAATCTACTGCACCTTAAGTTTGGTGTCCCAAGTTACAAAGGAGAGATCAAGAACAGCTGTGCTGCCTGCAACAAAATTTCCTAGGGCATGTGCTGTTCTAAGCACAGTATACCCACTACTGTGATGAGTGCATGTAAGCAAAACAAAAAGTAAAGTGTCAGTGTTTAAAGTTTAAGAATTCATCTCCAGTAGCAAAGGAAGAGATACAGTAGAGGAGGGAAATTGTTTTTACATGCATGTAGCTTCAGGTAATAAAATACAGCTAGTGATGCTACTGAAGTTGTAGAAGGTCCTTTTGCAGAGAGACAGCAGAACAAGATTTCTTCCAGATGGAAACACTTAATTCTGCACCAATTTTATGATAATATTTTTGTCATTGATGATGCTGGTCATACATGTCCCGTTCTCAAAAAAGGAGAAACATAATATTGAAGTTTTCGCTTTGTCTTTTAATAAAAAGATCTTTTTTCTCTTTCTTTAAATAAAATTGGCAGGTCTGCCTCACCGGTTTATTTCTTCATTGAGTGGTTCCTTATTTTCGTTCCATGTTATGTCTTATCTAAATACAGCTTTCTAAAATGAAGAGCTAATATTTCTAAATTGTTCAGTAACAGAAGAATGGATGTTGTCTGCTCTACAGATTGTTTTAACATGTACCACTCTACTGAAAACAAACACTATCTACCGGATGTAAAGGGGGAAATAATTACCCTTAACTACTAAATGATATGGCAAAGGGGTATTAATAAAAATGCTAGTAATGCTTTATTCATGAAAATTGACAAAACTCGTTAAATAGGATCGTTGTATGGTTGTAATATATATTTACAATGGGAATATACAGTCTTAGGGCAAAATACAAACAATTCTCTGCGATTTAGGAGGTAATAACTTGGAAGGAGAATGTCCCTGGGAGCAGAAAGTGCTCAATTACAGTGGGGGGAGACTCGGTAAGAACCCTTGTGCCAAAAAGGGCAATGAATTAATTACTCACAGCTGGTTTTACCCACGTGGGGCATGCTGCTGTTAGCTATGAGGCTTTGGGGTGCTCTCATAGGGCGCTGGCATGGTAGATTGCTGGCAAGAAGGGTTTGCCACATTATCCCAGGCTGATCTGGCTTCAGCAGACGGTGAGCGGTTAACAATGCTTCTCGCAATGGGCACTTGCTTGGTTCCTGGGTAAACTGAGGCACAGCACGATTCTAGTGGCAAGGGGAAGCAGGCTAAGCAGATCCAGCTACTAGGCTTGTGGCTTCTCCGGCTTGCTGTGTATGGGCTCATGGCATTATCTCAGGCTCTGGTCCAGGCACTTGAGTCAGGACAGGGCAACTCAAGGCAGCAAGGCTTAAGCAAGGTTTGAAGCAAGGCTTGAGCAAGGCAAAGGTGACTACCAAGTCAACCTGTATTATACATACCTGGCCAGAGAGCGATTGGGCCAATGGGGCACCTGAAGCTAATGTGTAGCTGCCCAATGGAAAGGTGTTCTGCCAGGCTATAACCATAAAATGCAGAAACAGAAGCCTTGTTTCTGGGGGGAGCAATGGTCAGTGTATGTGCTCTTAACCCAGGCAAACAACTTGCAGGGGTCCTGTCTCTTTTGTTCTTTTTCCTGGGTTGCCCTGTCTTTCTGCTGGAAGGAGGGGAGAGAGGGGGACCATGTCTAGACATCTTAAGGCCTGTGTCGGTTTGTACTGGGCAATGTCATGGCCCTACAAGGACACCAGGATCTGTGACTACAAACAGAGAAGGAGAAAGCTTCACAGGTTACCACATGCAGCTAGTTTTTCTAATTTGATGAAGTCTCTTTTAGCTTTTGTAAATAGATCTGTATTATTAGTTCTTAAGACACCTGTCTTGGAGGGAGTGAGATAGATGCTCTTTTATGCCTCCCAAAAGGGCTAAAAGAAAACACTCCACACATGATTGGAAAGAATTGGAAATTTAAATGGAAGCACTATTCACAACTAAATACAACAATACAAAAACATACAAAAATACCCAACAATTCATATCCAGCCCAGGTCTCCAGTACGGGCTTCTCCAAAACCTCACTAAACCATCACCTTCCCAAATTCTTCCCCCAAACCAGGTCACAAACCCAGGTCTCAAATGCACCCCCCTCTCCCCCCATACCTCCCTATACCTCACTACCCAGGCTTGAATGATGCAGCTAAAAATCCACTTGCCAGCACCAGGCTCCACTCCCCAGCATCACAGAGATAAGGGAGCCCACACAGGAAAGGAGCAGGGAGAAGAGAAGTGGAGGATGAACAGCCTGTGCTGTTCATTTATAAAAAGGAGATGAAGGCATTCTGAGAACGAAATAACAAAGATGACACTTTCCGGTCCACCCCTGGACCTATCCAGCCCCTGGAATCTATGGTTAAGACATCCCAGTCTCTTAAACCCGTAACAACATCGTAGCCACAGGGCATGTACGTATGATGTAAACGCACACAAGCAGATGCACGTATCGTACAGTAAACAAACACGGTGAAATATCCATACCTACTGTGAAGCTTCACAAACCGAAGCGGTGGTTGGTATGGAATTAAGCCACGGTTTAATGAGTGGACAGGTTGTTCTACTCCTCCAGAAGGGTCAAAAGAATAAGGCTCACACAATTGGATTGGATAGTAATGGAAAGTTTAAATGGAAAGGCTATTCACAAACTACAATGCTACAGTTGCATAACAAAGCATATCAAATACAAAGAAATCCATAGCAAGCCAAAACTTCAAACACAACTCCCTTTACACCAGACCAAACCAACCCAGGCTTTCATGCCCCCCTACCAAGACCTCTCTGCCCTGCATACCACAAAGGCATTGTGATGCAGCATGAATTTCAGCTTGGCACCTCCAGGCCCCAGTTAAGCTGCCCCAGCCTAACTGGCAGCATCACCAAGGCTGACAACCAGGCCTCACTCCTTTGCAGGAGATAAGAACCTGGGCATCATTCCTGGGAGTAGAGAGGAAGGGAAAAAAGGGAAGATACTGACTTTTCAGCCAGCTTTATATGCAGGATTTATAGGAAGAAATACACCACTTCCTGTGTCCACCTACTGGGCTGGACACTCTGGACACTGGAGGTCTCAACTCTGTGGCCCTCTTAGAGGCACCCATAGCCTCAAACTGTCACAGCCACTGCAGTAGGAAAAAAACAAACTTCTGTTGAAAGGTGTCCAAGTACTTGAGGTGTGCTGCGGAGTGATGTGACTGGCAAAGAGAGTAACTGAAAGGAAAAAGAGGTTCTAGATTCATCTAAGAAGATAAGCCAGCTGTGGCTGCTGATGTGGACATCAACAACCCTCTGAGGCTAGGTTTAGGGGCAGAAATAAAGGATCAAACAAGTTATTTCATCAGACACCATATTGCCATGTCATTATTAGTCTACTTTCCAATTCCATTTTGAACTCTTCCAAATATATTTTTTTCAAGAGAGGAATGGTGTAGTAGGTAGTGAAGTTGTAGGCAACATAGTTTTTATGCAGACCATGCCACTTGTCAGAGATAAGAAACAATCCTCTTTGATTTACCAGCATTGGTGTGTCTATAAGGCCTGGCCTAGCTCTTTAAGAGGACAGGACGGCTCATAGTTGGCATTTCTCACTCATGATCTGGCTCTGAGACGTGTTGTTATGACCATAAAACTGATGTAGAAGGGCGTGTGACTTGGACTGAAAGTTGACAAACTTCTGATTTGCTTTTCATGTTACAGCTTTATGAAGACATCAGTGCATCTTTACTTATGTTTCCAAAAAGCTTGGGAGAGAATGCATGATTCACAGTTGGAAATCAATGAATAAAACTGATGGAATTGCTCTCCCTCCTACTCTCCTCTGTTACTAGCAGCAATGAAGTACACAGATCTCTATGCAGTCATTCCCTGCAATAAGAAACCTATCAGCTCTGATTTCACACCTTTCCTAAAGATGAAGATAATTTTTGTCTAAACAATCACTCTTCATTTGAGTCAAAACAAAAATCACAACTCCTTAGCCAGCACAATCAGCACAATTACAGGTTTCTCAAGTGTTGAAAATCCTTATTCTAGGGGGAGAGTTACATTAGACAAGAAACAAAACAAAACAAAACAAGACATATAAAAGTATATTGCCTTCATGACAGCTTAGTTTGCCATTCAAGTTCAGCTCCTTGGAAGCCTATGACTGTAATAAAAAGAACAGCTGGCAGATAAATAAACCAGAAAAATAATTATGTAAAGAGCAATAGTTATGAGAAGAGTGTGTATAACTCATAAGAAAAGGAACCCATCACAGGGACTAATTAACATGAAAAGTTCATGCAACTACTAAAGATTAGCAATTTCCAGTATCTCTATGAAATAAAGAAATCTTTCACTCGTTAAGGATCTTTGTGTTAAGTTCTTTCTGTTCAAATAAGGCATAAAATGAAATCTTTGTTTTTTCCTTTTTTTTCCCTAAATTTCCAAGCACTTTATTCCCCTTAAAACAATGAACATAAACACAGGTTCATGTTTCTTGGCTGCTACTTACATAAATGGAGTCCTGGAGGAGCTAACCAGTTTTCTGTTATTACCTGATTGTACAATTTAATGAGCATTGGAATAATAAAGACTAATCTAACACAGTCACGAGAATAAACTATTTTAAAGTGCCAGATTATAAAATAATACGGGATTACATGTGTAAAATAAACATATGCCAGATATATAGGTCATACCTGATTAGTCAACATCAACTCATTCTTTGTTCTAGATAAATAGCCTTTCAATGTTAAGCTACATAAATGGATTTTTCCAGACTCTATCTGTGTTTCCATAAGATAAGCAGAATATGGAGGATACTTTTAAAAAAAATCCAGCATTTCTGATCCTAGTTAATTTACTTCAGAAACTTCCCAACAAAATATCGTATCATAGTCAAATATGTTGGAACATGAGATGATTTGTTCATGCATAGTAATATTCCCCAGATTCTTGACATGTTATTCCCACCAGTATACTATTTGCTTGATGTATCATTTCAACAAGAAGCATCACTAAATGTTTTGTAAAATTTTTACAATGTAATGTATTTCAGGAGATTATTTTTAAACTTTCACAGTTTCTTGGTTTCAAAGGAATTTAGCATTTGGTGTTTGAAGGTAGCTGCAACACAGAGAAATCTGTATCATACTATTTTAAAAGGAACATTATTTTTTATCTCCCTTGCATCCTGCAGGAATATTCTGCTGGAACTCAGTGTGCTTGCTAGAAAAATACAGATCAGTTGGCCAAAAGTCTGAGCTCTCTACTATTTTTTGTTTCCTTGTATTTCAGGAACATAGTATAAAACAATAGCAAAGAAAATGCAAAGACAGAAGCAAGACATCTGTAAATGCTACTGGCTGTCTCAAATCTTGACAGCATTCATCCACTGACCTATAGCATTAACATCAGCTTTTTGCTTTTTAAAACCCGAGCTGTAAAGTCCATTTTGCAAAACAGTAGGCTCTAGTCAGCCCATAGAGGGAATAATGGCAGTTATCAAAACTCATGGCTAATGCTCAACTCTAGTTTTGCATGCACACAATTCAACTACTGAATACTTGCCTATTCTTGTTTTCTTATCATTATAGTCAAAGTAAATGAACAAAAAATCTAGTGCAGACATTTGATTTTGTTGTCTTCTGTCAACTACACACTGTGTCAAAACTTCTTCATTTAATTGGCTTATCTGCATCTAATCCTACTTGTTCATCTGTGAGATTTTCCGAAACACATCTTCATGTTTTCTTCTCTCCAAACACCTGATGAACTACAGAGACCAAACCAAGCAGGAAATCTCCATTGGCTGACACTATGAATTGCAGCTAGACTTCAGTCAGCCTGACCAATCTGAACCTTCAAAACCCATGTGGATTTTGGACGTATTTCTGGGATACCATGTGTAGCCACAAGAGAGTTTCTTCCATTTTCTGACTACCGTATATGAGACATATAATGTAGTGCAGTTAACACAGAATATATGTAGGGTTTTTCCCAACTTGTTTCACAAGAATTGCTACCACCCATCTTGTATGCACTTGTACACTTAATGCTGGCAGCCTACTGATCCTGATCTTGGTCAGCTGGAAAAAACATAGGATTATAGTTGCATCTAATTGAAGAAAATCTGAAAATAAATGTGAAAAACATTTTAGATTCTGGTGTGTGCATGTTGCGCTAAGAGCAAAGGGGCAGAAACCGGAAGAAGAGTCTGTTTTAAGTTACTTGATTTTAAAATTCATGAGGCCAAATAGCCCACAGACAGCACGCAAGTCCTGTAGTTCATCTTTGTATGAACAAGTCTCACTCAGCACCACTTTTTCAGTATACGAAGCCATTGCCTTCAATTTCAGAGTTTCACTGGCAGGGGGAGGAGAAGTTGCACAAGTTTGTAACATCTCATGAAGAACAGTTTAATATGTCGAAGACCTCTGGTCAAAGCTATCCTTCATTTCGTGTTGTCTAAGCTTATATATGTCCCCATTTTCCACTAGGTGATATATTTTCAAGGAAAACCACATGATACTATGCAAATTTACTACATCTGCTCTGATCTTTGTTCAAGGTCATGTTGGTTGTTTTTGCCTCAGGGGACTATTGGTACAAAAGGGCTGAGTACATGAAGAAAAGGAGAGTTACATACAAAAAGAAAACTTAAATCAGAAAAAAATTGGTAAGAATTATTTCAAAACATCAGGCTACACCTGCAACTAAAGGACTAAAAGTCTTTATTAAGATCTCTCACAATATAAATCAATATGAATGTTTGATTCATTAATCTTCAGTATTAAGTGGATTGAACCATGTCTTTTAGTTCCATACTTTCTTCTGACTGTACATTGCACATATGCATGCCCTATACAAACAGCACAAAAGTGTGGGCACTCTTAAGGGAAGCATCTCATGAACTGAGAACATAAGCATCTTTTCTCTCTTTCTTCTTTCTATTTTTTTTTAATAAAGTAAAAAGAGAATTTATTTGCCATAAATATTTAGCATTACTAAACGTTCTCATAAATGAATAAAAAGTGAGGCTAAAACCAGAGGCAAACATTTTCCAGGGATAGAATTCTGAAGAGACTGGATGATGAAGCAAAGCCCTATTCCATTTCAGGGGGAAAAAAACAAAAACAAAGAAAAAAGGTCTTGACATTGCCAAGACAAAAACTACCTGTAAAGAAAGTGTGGGATACTTGACTACATCTCTGCAAAAGAAAAAAAGAGTGACAGAAGAGGGTTGAGGAAAAGAGATGTTAACAGCTTTGAATATGCCTTTATTAACAGAGCAGAATTTAGTAGAGGTTGGTAGGAAGACATGATTTTGAGCATCACTAAAGGATGCTGCTACCTCTTGTTACTCTGCCAGGAAAATCAAGACTTCAGTGTATCTCTTGCACTTAAAATCTAATTTTGCTGATACTAAAAACAGTGTGATGCCTCATGCATTAGAGAGGATGAGATTATCAAAACATCAGATTTTGTTAACTGCTGAAGATCAGATGTGATCTAGATAGAGTGCATGTCATTACCAGGCAGAGAAAGCCAGAAGTGCTTCAGAAATGCAGTACATAGCCCAGGCCTCTAGTTAGCCATCTCTACGGTCTTTCTCCTCTTCCTTATTTTTCATTCTTTCTACAAGGCAATAATTTTACAAAATAAAGAGGTGGGAAATAAACTGTTGTGTGCCTTTCGATATAATTTCTTTTGTCCTTTTCCATTTTCCAGCCTGTTAAAAATCAGTCCTCGTTTTCTCATCACTTTTGACTTCCATATTTTGTTTGATTTTGTTGTTGTTTGTTTATATTATTGTGTTTGGTTGTTTGGTTTTTGTTATTTGGAGTGAAGAAGATAAGGGTAGCTCCTTTTAAAAAAATTAGATTATCACTACATAATCAGAGATATTGATTTTACTGTGAATTTCTTATGCTTCCCCTATAGACATAGAGGAAAACAAAGGATACCTTTATATTTCTGCTGATGATTTAAAAACTGCTGCTAATGGATAGTGGAGTGAAATCACTTTTTATCTCTCTCTTCCCCTTTTGTCTGAGTACTATTAACAGGTGCTGGATTTCTTCAGTATGGAAAACAAAAGGCCACTATAATGAATGCATGAATTTTTTATCATCTGATTTGTTTTCCTCTTGTAAAGCTATGGTTTTGGCAATGATAAAAACATTCCTAGCAGTAGAGCACAGTTAGGGAGCATTGATATTCATTAGTAAACACAAAGTTGAGTATCACGAGAATTTAGACGTGTTTGCTATACACAAACACAGATCTACAACACATATTTACATATGTTTATACACACTAGTGATGCTTTTAAGAGACATTATGTGAAAGTAAATTGTATGAACGTGAAATGCATTAGCCCAGCATAAGCCAGGTAACACAGTCCTTTTTTCTCCTTGCCTCTTCTGGAGATAAACACCCATTTCACTGAATTACACTGATCTGAAATCAACACAACAAAGGACAATTATAATTAGGGTGCTAAGGTCCTAAAATGTCACCTGTTAGTTCTCTTAAACTCTGATCAAACTATTTGCAAAATGTAAGCTAAAGGTTAATTTCTTATTTATACCTTTGCACAAATAGAGTCTCTTGGTATCAGTTGGGAACTCACAAATCAAATAGGAAATAGGACAGTTAATTGCTACTTCTCACAGCTGAGAAAAATGTGCTAAATGGAATATAGCAGGAAATATGCTCTATCGCTTACTCTGTGATCTTTACCATATCTCCATTGATTCCAACATAAAGCTGGTATTTTAAAAAGTCATGAGAGGCAGTATAGCAGAATGCTTAAAATTACTCAAATGTCAAATTTCTGATCTACTGCAACGCAAAACTTAGTTTTTAAAGTTGATAGGTGAGTGAAATTGTACAGACATCCACAAACTCTACCTCTATTAATGACATATAGTACTACACGGCTTGCTGAAAACAGCATGCCCTTGCACACACTATTTCATCCCAGCTGACAAGAAAACTTTTCAGAAGCCCTGTAAATCTATTAGTCCATAGATATTTGGTAGAAAACCTTGCATATTCTGGAACCAGATAGGAAATATTTCCAAGGGAGCAAATTGGACCCATGAGAAAAGAACTGGGGTTACACCACCAGTGACCTCATTCATCACTTCCTGACAGTGGCCTAGATAAAGTTTACAGTTTTTCTTGCAAGTGCTTTGTGAAGTGCAAATGAACCAG